>NW_026087939.1:22500-24628 GCF_022539395.1 Myiozetetes cayanensis | reverse complement strand
GCTCCACAGGCACCTCCCAGCCCTCAGCAATCCACACAGCAGCAGCACACGGGCAGGCCACACGTGCTGCTTCCTGGCTGGGACAGACCGTGTGGCCACCTCCAAGCACCAGCTTCTCAGGGATCCCCACAGCTCCAGGCTCTGCCCATCCACTCTGCTGCAAGCGTTGAGGCTCCAGCAGAACTCCCCAAGGCCAAGGGCCTTTGGGACACTTTCTCCTCCCCACTGCACCCCTGGGCAAGTCTTGCTGAGCACAAGGGCCCTTCTCCCCCTCTTCCCTTCTATGGACACCAGGCACTCAAAAAAACTTCCTGAGTCTCTGTCTTTGAGAAGAGGTAGAGATGTATTTCATATTTGATATTAGCCACTCTTGGAGCTGCTGCAATCTGGAGCAGGGAGCTGTCTCTCCAGCTCTTAGCATGTACAGTTTGGAACTGACAGCCCTGCGATGCCAACTCCGGTGTCCTTGCTCGTTCCTCAGGGCTGGAACAGAGAGGAACGTAGACTACCGGAATTTGGGCTTGGCTTTAGATTTTGGTTTTGGTGCGGGCTTCGGTTTCGGTTTTGGTTTTGACTTCTGGAAGTCCTTGATGATTTTCATGGTTTCATCTGCCCGCTTTGTGATGGCAGGGCTGTCAGCAGTCATGCTTTGAAGGGCTGGAAGAGAAAAGAATGGAGCCAAGATCAGAGCCAGCATCTGCAGGGCCCTGAGGAGCCCCTCCTGCCAGGGCCATCCCATCCAGCTCTTGCCATGGCCAGGAGGGAGCAGGGCCCAATGGGATCAGCCAGAAGGTGCTGCCCACCAACACCCTCGTGTCCCTGAAATCTGTCTCTGCTCTGTACATGCAGGGAGCAAAGCCCTCCACACTTGGGGCAGGATTGCAGCTCCCTGCCCAGGGTCTGTGCTCCTCCACCAGCCCCCACTGACAGCCCACTGCCCGCACTCACCCTCAAGGATGACCTCTGTGATGGACTCATCCTCCTCCTCCCCCTTTCTCAGGTATTTGGCGGTGATCCCTGGGAACACAGATGCTGTCAGGGCCCCAGTGGTGTCACAGCTCCCCCCCAGTGGCACTGCCAGCCTGGCCACACATCCTCCTGCCCTGGCAGGGCTGAGCCCGGGCCCTTCCCGCCTGGGGACGCCCCAGGGCTGGGCTGGCACAGGGCGGCAGCACCGCCAGGGCACTCGGGGCTCCCCAGCACAGCCCTGGCCGCATCTGCTGCCGCTGCAGCAGCCGGGGCTGGGACTGAGCTGCAGCAGCCGGGGATGGGGCTGAGCGGGCAGGGACCCTGTGGCTCACCTATGAACCTGAGAGCCATCTCTTTCAGGCGCTCCTGTGGGCTCTCCACGTATGGTAGGATCTGGCACATGAACTCCACCACTCTTTTCTTCTCACTTTCCACCTGCAGAGAGCGGCAGGCACAGAGGGAATGGTTGGCTGGGGCTCTGCCCCTTGGCCGGGCGCTGCCTGCGCCCAGCACTGGCCGCCCTGCCCCACAGCCCAGCTGGGCCGGGGCTCCAGCGGCACCCTGGCTCGGGGGCACAGGAGCTGCAGAGGAGCCCGCACGCCCCAGGGAAGGCAGCAGCGGCTGGGGCGCAGGCTGCTGTCCCACAGGGGCTGCAGCAGTGGGCAGGGGCACAGTGCCAGCCCCACACTCGGGGCATCGGGGTCTGGGGCTGTTCAAGACTGGGGCTGGGCCTTCATGGCCATCCTTACCAGGCAGTCGCAGAACCACCCGGGCTTGTCCGCCTTCAGCAGGTTCGTGAGATCCTTTCTCCTCAGGAACCTGAAGGCACAAATTGCCGCTTCCCAAGAGGCCTGCAGAGCAACAGGGAGCAGGACATGGCACCACAGCCCAGGCCACAGGACCCGTGTCCTTGCGCCAAGGCCACAAGGACGTGGGAGCCCAGCAGGCACCAGGGCAGGAGACAGCCCAGCCCCCTCCCACGGGGACACCAGAATCCAGAAAGTCCTCACGTCTGCCAGATCCTCGTTCTCATCATTTGTGAGGAAGAAGAGTGGCATCAGGCTCGGGATCAGGTGTGTCTCCAGCTCTTTTTTTCCCTCCTCCTCTACCAACTTCAACACCTTTCGGAAGAGGCGAACGGAGAGCAGTTGCACACGGA
>NW_026087939.1:0-17500 GCF_022539395.1 Myiozetetes cayanensis | reverse complement strand
AACACTTGCATTCGTGCCTTGACAGCTCCTGCAACAGAAGACTTGGGAACTCTTCAGCTCATTAAATCCCATGATCTGGTCTCGAGGCCACCAGCCACAGGAACTAAGATGCCTTGGCAAAGCTCTGGGTCACTAAGTCCTACTCTCTAGCCTGGAGGGGGCACATGGCAGAGTGACCAGAGTGAGGAACTTGCCCACTGTTCCCTGACAACTCAGGCGGCGACTCCGGCCCCCCCGAGCCGGGCGGCTCCGGGACGGGGCTCGGCAGCGACGGCGACTTCATCTCGCGGTACCGGCTGGTGTCGACCAGGCTGCGGCGGCGGTTCCTGCGCAAACCCAGATGGCAGCGGCGGCGGCACCACCGGGAGCGGCGGGCCCGGCGCACAGCGTGGAGAGGGCCGGGCGGCCGGAGCGGCGCCGCCGCGGGGCGCCTCTCCCCAGAGCCCGCAAGCGGGCCAAGGCCCGGCCGAGGCGCGGCCGAACGGGAGGCGGCGACCCAAACGCAGAAGCCCCGCCGCGCCCCCGACCCGCGTAGAGCTCCCAGCGGAGCTCCGCGTGGAACCCCGGGCCGGGGGGGCGGCCGCCGTTCTGAGGAGAAGCCGCGGGACGGCCCCGCGGCCATCCCGGGTAGTCGAGCAGGCTTGCGCCGGGACTGTGACACAAGTTTGTTTAAATGCAGCTGGCGCGGGGCGCCGAGAGCGGCGCGGCGGCTTCGGCGAGCACATGGCGGCGGCGCGGAGCTGCGAGGCCTTCGCCGCCCGCCTGCATCTGGAGCGCGGGCAGCCCGTAGTGACGGCCGGGCCGTGCCTAGAGCTGACGGCCGCGTTCCACTACCCGTGCCGCCGCTCCCCTGAAGCCGACCACGCGGCCGCAACAGCGCGGCCCGGAACAGCCGCACATGCGGCACAACGCGGCGCCGAGCCGAGGCCCGGCGGCGATAACCAGCGACATGGCCCCCACCGTAAACGGGCCGGGCCATGGCCGCAGCCACTCCGGCTCCTCCGGGAGCCTCAACAGTGACAACGCCGCCTCCCCACTCCCGTGAGAGAGGTGGCGGCGGCCCGGTGAAAGAGCCGGGCCGGGACCAAAACTATACAGACACTATATTACTGTTTTTACATGTTTTACATATAAGCCTTTAGAAATTATTAGAAATGTTTTTGTCTAAAATAATTTAGTTAACTATCTTTAATTTTCTAGTTACACTAATAATAGAGAAAAATTCAACATTACCTTATTGATATATTTTTAAGTTTCTAATTTCCCTGTAGCTTTGTTTAAGTTACTAATAGTCACATTTACTAAGTATTGTTTAAAATTGTTAAGTTCTTAAATGTATCTAAATACGTTTAAGTTTGTAACTATCTCGTTTAAGTAGTAATTAGCATCTTTAAGAATTTCTATTGTTATTAATTAACAAATTATAATAGTAACCTACCTATACATTTCTGTAACTACACACTCAAGTATGTACACACTACTTACCAGTATTATACCTTTAAATTCATTAACTTTCCATATTCACAACAAAAGAAGGGGAGTAGACAGAATATGCATGTAATTAAGTAAGTAAATCCTGAGTCAAACAATTTTCATTCTGACCACTACATAAAAATTTAAGTTGTATAACTAGAATATGAAAACAAAGATTACATGTATGCATGAATGAAAAATGATTGGGGTGGCCACCCGAATGAGTGAAAGAAAGATTGTGTGAATGTATGAATCTATGTGAACCATTTACACCTTATACAAAATATCTGAAACGAACACACAACAAACACTACCTCTAATACATCGCCTTAATAAAAGGCAACTCAAAACATGATGTTCCTCCTTTAAACTTTTCCTTGTGTTTTAATAAAGTAAGTTTTCCCCAGTTATATGTAAACCCTCAGATTGATAAAAGTTTTTGTTCTACCCAATTGCAAAAAACCCTTAAGTAAATAAGGTTTAATCAAGAAATAAGTTTACTATGTCAAGTGAAAAACGTTTTGTTAAGAATTGCACTGTTTTTTGAATTTACACTGTTTTGTATCTTGTTATTAATAAAAATGGGGGAATTGTGGGGTCTGGTTACACCATGTGCTGCAAAGCATCCTGGGAGTTGTAGTTCTAAGTACTCTGTCACACATGCTCTGTTGAATGCTTGTATGGGATTGGCTTAAGTTACCTGTGTGACGTGGCAGCATTTGAAGCTGCTATATAAGCTGGGACTCCTTGAATAAACTCTCTCTCTTGTTACACATCACGTTGGTGTCGCTATGGTCCCCATGGGACTTATTATTTATTATATTAATAACTGCTACACACTGCTGTGATTTCTCCAATCCCTGTCCACATTTCCCCCTGAGAGCCCCTCCTCTGTCTCATTCTCAGCCCCTCTTTCTTCACCTCTTCCTGCACCGCTCTTTGCACCTGCTTCTGCTCCTGCAGCAACTTCCCCTGAGCCAGTCTCTCCTCCTTTTCTCACACCATCACCAAAGGCTCATCCTCTTTTCTTTCTCTCTGCAAAAACAATAATAGACTAAACAGGATCCTGGCCTGTTGAAAGCAGAAGAAACTTGTCTGTGTAATAATAACCCAAAACCCAACAAGCAGTTGCAGAAGATGCACGAGTACACAGCCTGACCAGTGAAAAGCAAAGTTTGTATTAACACAAAGCTGGTTTTGAACTAAGCCTTTTCCTTCACCAAAAGCTACCTTCTTATAAATCCTAACATAGCACACAAAATACAAGCAAAGCACACCTACCCTGCACAACAGTTACTACTTGTCTAAACAATCTGACACATTTGGGGCCTTTTGAATTTAGCAACAGAGAGACAAGTTTAGTTTACACTGTCCAAATTGTACTTCACCTTCAAAAAGACACAGATTATTGTTGCATTAAGACCTTGTATCTGCCCAAACAGCCAATATTTTCAGACTTTTCCAGGTGACAGCTGGAAAGAACTAGATCAAACTTTACAATGCATAGTTTAACAAGATGCTTAATGTACTTTATATACACTTTCAGTAAGAAGACTGAACTTTATTTTCCTTCAAACAGACAACTCTGGTGCTTCCCCTGGGGCGAAAGCCCATCAGCCCTACTGCTGAACCCCTTCATGGACACAATCCTGAGAGTGGCTGCAAACAAACATTTAATACACATCAAACACTCTAAATTCACAGCCAACACACGACTGACCACAGGCATCCCTGTATATGCACACTCTTATTAACACACCCTCACTGATTCCAGGGCCAAGAGGTTTTAAACACAAGGGTTCAGAGCACTCACAACAAAGTCCCAATAATCCCAGGACAACAAAACTACTACAAGGCTAATAGCAAGCAATCAATCATGACAAGGGGTATCAAAATCAAAAGCAAGTAGGGGGACAACGAGACACCGACAATCCTGGGACAGCAGAACAGTTGTTACAATAGGCAGACAGCCCAAAAGGGACTCCAAATCTGGCTTGGTATCTGCTGTCTTGCCTAAGGACCCTTCCTCCACATCTTAGAGGGAGTTTGGCACTAAAGACCAGTCCCAAACCCAAAACAGAGGGAAAGGAATGCTTCTTACCAGCAGGTCTTGTCTCTCCAGAGAAAATCTCCAGGGCATCCCAAGAGAGTTCTTGACTCAGCAGGGCCCACAGCCAGATAGAGAGGCTCCTAAATGGCTCCCCAAATTGATTTAGAGAAACACCCAAGTAGATCAATATTGAGCAGCTTTCCTTTTTATTGGCAGTGCTGGAGAAGCATTGAGGATAATCCTCCATAAATGCTTCCCATGGAATTACAAAGGCAAAATGACATATTACATTTTCAAAGGTCACTACACATTCATGTTCAATCCCACCTTTCTACGCCTCCTTACTATGTAAGTCCTTTCTTTCTAGTCCATAAAAATCCTTTGTATGATGTATCCTTTTTGTCTTCAATGCATTATTTTCCAACCTGGAATGTCCAGTGCTGATTGCCTACTTGTCAGTTGAAAAGATGCATCCTATCTACTTGCAGAGGTTCTTCTCCCAGTCTGTCTTCACTTGCATATCCCTCATGTAAAAGTTTAAAACTTCTCAGCAAGTGAAGAAAAAATGGTTCTTATGGTTCTTATTACGTTAGAAGTGTACATGACTTTGGCCTAAATTAACTCTACATTAGTTCTTTCTTAGTTATTTCCTATTAAAACTTGAAAGGAAAAAATTATCCATATTAACAAATCCAGGCTTAACTGGGAGCACCCATGATTTAGCAGCTTTTTCAATGTACAGCATTTAACAACTCCCTTTCCCTTATCAAGTCCCACAGTCTGGCCCAGAGGGTCAGTTGGAGAGCTGCCAGAGGGAGCAACAGAGGGAGCTGCCTGTCCCACAGGCTGCAGCACTGGGCAAGGGGCAGACTCCCAGATTTAGAGTTTACAGAACACAGTTCACAGTTACATTCAACAACTCACAACAGAACAGATTGCTGGAGCCACGGGCAAATACACAGCAGGTTTTAGATAAGAAAGGAATGAACTAAAAGCACAGTCTTTACATCCAAGGCATACAAATGATGTGGGGAAAAACAGTTTCTAGAAAGGAAACTTATCTCAAAAATTTAGGATGCATGCTAACTGCCAGGGGAGTCAATGAAAACCTGGTCCTTTGGAAACTTTTGAGCAGGAATACACCAATATTGTCCCATGTGAACAAGTAACACTGCTATTGGTAGTGCTGGAGGCCTCAGGATCATGTAATGCACAGCACAGTACAGTCAGGTCAGGAGGTGCAGCAAGGACAGAGCAGTAACCTTTCTGATAACATAATGAGGATATAAATATCACCCAGTTACACTGAACAAAAGCAGACAAAACTCAGCTGCTCCTTTAGACAGAAAGCACAAAGAGCCATCTCCCCATAGGAAGCAGTGCAATATCAAGAGCTGGCCCACAAGCTCTTCCCCATTTCCAAACACAACCATCAGCAAACAGATGCTTGCCAAAGCCAAATGAATTGCAAGGCTCCCAGCACACAAATTACCACAAAGGAAACAAGCAACAAGCAAACACTTCCTAGATGAATTAAAGTCTCTCCCATAGTCTAGGGTTGTAATAGCTGAGCTTCTACACTGCTGCACAGGCCAGGGAGAGCAGGAAGAACTCCACAGTGTTCATGTGCAGTCCAAAAGGTGGGTACAGGGTTGGACCAAAGGTTTTCCTCGGAGGGGATGATGCTGAAATGCACTGTGTTCTGGCACGTCAGTATTGCAGACTCCAGCAGGTCTGACAGACAGAGCATGCAAGGAACAACCTACATCTGGCTACGACACAAAGCAATGGGAAGGGACATTGATTCCTTATGACAAGCAATTAGTGGCTAAAGGAAACCCAAAACCAGGCCCCTCTGAGTGAAATGGAAAAGCAAAGTGATTTTGGCCATAGCAGCAGAACTCTGGGAATTAGGAGTGCTTTGTAACAGCAGCTGACAAGGACTAATTGCTGCCACTGGACTTGGGGGAGGATGAGAAAAAGGAGAGTTTGGGTAACATGGGAGTCCTGCAAGCACATGGACAATCATCCCATGCTTTATCATCACCTTGCAACAAGCACAAAGCGCTGTTTTGTCAAAAAAAAAGAGTAAAAATAGCAAGAAAACCGTAGTGACTCCTGCCGAGCCACTGCCACTCTGGGGGATCAGTCACTGCCTGCTTGGTGGTCACCGCCAGCTCCGAGAAATCACTCCTTGGAACTGCTACCTGTGTGAGCAACAGAAAGAATGTCAGAGCAGAGCCCCCAGCCCACCTCGGTGCTTTGCTTTCATCCTCCTGACATCAGCTCTGATAACTGGATGCCCTGTGCAACACTCGGGCTCCAAGAGCTCCTTGCAGCCCCCATCCAGCACACAGTGCCCTGGGGGAGCAGCAGAGACACGAAAGAAGGGACAGCAAAAGAAACAGCTGCAGGCAAAGCACCTGTACAGGCCAATCTTCCCCGTGAGGGTGGGCAGGCCCTGGCACAGGTTGCCCAGAGAAGCTGTGGCTGCCCCTGGGTCCCTGGAAGTGTCCAAGGCCAGGTTGGATGGGGCTTGGAGCCACCTGGGCTGGTGGAAGGTGTCCCTGCAACTGGATGGGCTTTAAGAAACAGAAACAAGGAAGAGAATTTGGCTCATATTCCTTTTCCAGTATTAGACAATATGAATACAAGCATCAGTAAAGAATATTAACCCTCCTTCCAGAGACACACCCATCTGGCATTACAAATGCTTATAGACCTTATTCAAGCCAGAGAATGGATTTAAAGAGGGCTTACCCTGCTCAGGCAGCTGCTCTTGGATTTCAGCTGCGTTCATTTGATTTTGCTAGAAATCTCTTTCAGAAGGCCTTTCAAATCAGAGAGCTTCACCAAAAAAAAAAAAAAAAGGTTATTTCTGTAAAGTCAATCTAGCTCAAAGAAAGCAATGCTCACAAGTTCTGTGAGTAACAAGCAATTGCCTCTCCAAATATTACACTAAATGCAACAGTGCTTGAAAGGACACTTCCAATTAGAGGGTTCATCGGGCAGTTAATGCAGTGAGCCCTGATGCAGATGTATTTCAGCTGCTTAACAAGAACAGAAGCACAATATGGATATTACTTTTCAGTAGAGAATTACGGTTATCAGATCTCCTTTCAGTTTCAAGAAGAGCATCACTAGCCAAGACTCACTCACCATTTCCATTTCAGCCTGGGGAGCAAGCCATTATTTTGCAGTCTAAATTATTTGACAGCAATCAAAAGATGTATTTTGAAGTATTATGTGGGTCTTATCACCCTTGGACTTCTAAGAAGTCTGTTCTTCACGCCAGAGCAACTCCCTGCTTCAGAGGCCAAATACACAATTCAATCAAGCCTCAGAAAATACCCCCTGGGAAGGTCTTTTCAGTATCACAGTCATAAAAATTATACCTGTATGACAATTCTGATAATGATGTGCTCTCTAGTAGACCGGTAGCTTTCCATTGCTTAATTACTTCATGCCTTCAGCTCTAGAAGCTAAATCTGACAGACACGTGTGGGAAGGGGACACTTCATTACTTGATCACTATAACCTTTCTCTGTAGCAGTGATCAGATGCATTGCCAAGTGTATCCTTTCATAAGCCACTGCTTCTTCTGTAATTCTTTGCTGTTTTGCACTATAGTAAACTTAGACATTCATTCTTTAAAGTTGGTGTCTTTGTTCCTTAAATCCATCCTCATTCCCAGGGCAAAACAGACTGGCAAAACAGTGGCCCATCACCTGCTTTACCAGAGACAATCACGTTTCCCAGAGCAATTTCAAACACAGGTACCTTTGCATCCAGTTGTCTAAATCGATGCACCATCCTGAAAGCAGGAGGAGAACAGGGAAGAAAGGGCTGAGTGCAGGTATTAGAGAAACTGCCGTGGTTTTGCTCTGGGTCAATTTGCTTTCACACCTCCCACACAATTACTGTAAGTTGAGAGAAAGTTTATGCAGACAAAAGAGACTCGATTGGGGAAAAATAATATGAACATTTATTATTAGCAAAATAAAACTAAAGAACTACATCTACAATAATTCTACTTAAGTAAAAATACTATGTATTTACAGAAATATTTCTCCCCCCTTTATATCAGTCCGAGGAGGAGAAGTAGTTTCTTTCTCTGTTCTCGGAGCTCCAGGTCTCTTCAATAACTCTGCAGCACTCTCCTCGTAGCTGGAACTCTTTCTCTTTCTCTCTTGCTCTGTGTTGGTCTCTAGGGCTGGGCCTACCCCCCTCCTGGGCTAAGACCAGAGGCTGGGGGTTACCCAGGTCCTGAAGGTCTTCTCTTCCATGGGCTTGCAAGGGGACACTTGCCTACCATGGATCTTCTTCCACAGGGTCACAGGGGATAATGGCTTATGAGTCCACCCCTGTTTTCTGTGGAGGTCCCTCCCATGGGAGAACAGTCTTTGATAGACCTTTCCGACATGGGTCTAGCATGGATCCCACACATGGACCCCAGTATCTCTACCCGAGCTGTTTTTTGCTCCAACGTAGGTTCTCTCAGGGTCACAATCTCCAGCACCAACAGCATGGATCTCTCACTGAGATCCCAAGCTTACCCGAACTGTTTTCACTCCAGCGTAAGCTCTCATGGTCAAAAATCTTCAACAGGACTCTGCCTCATTTCAGTCCCTCTCATGAAGTCTCAGCTTCCTGGTGCATCCATAACCTCCTTTTTGAGCTGCATGGGGGTCTCTTCACCCCAACAAACTTTCACAGGTGGCAGAGATTATTTTTTAGTCTTTTCCTGCTGAAGGGAGAGAGCGAAATGGGGGGAGAAACAAGCCCCCCTTCGCACTTTTCTTCTCTCTCCTGCAGCTGCCAGCTTTGACCTTGGACACTTTGTTATCTCTTTGCTGGAATTTCCTCTGCAGCGTTTCTTGTCCAAGCAGTCAGTCCTTCTCTAAGGTTTTTTTTCTTCACTCTCTTACATGAGAGAAGGGGGGCTTCAGTGCTACACCTGCCCCCGGCCCAGGGCTGGGGGAGGAGGGGGCCTTGGTCCATCTCGGGGCCAGCTGTCGCCGCTCCTACATGGCTGCTGCTCCTAATTTCAACTGCACAACCACCTTCTCTTCCGTTTTCTTAAATATGTAATTAGCAAAGGTGTTACTGAGAGTTTTGATTGGCCTTTTTGTCCGGAAATCCACCTGGACAAAACCATCCTCAGTCCCAGGGGCTGGCTGGTTGGGCAAAACCACGACATCCCCCCAGTGCCCAGTCCATTCATTCTGAGTTTGGGGGTCCCACCCTGCCCATTCCCTACTCTTCTGACCTCTCTTACCCATTTCACATTAACCTCAGTCCCCTCCACTTTTGGGGGTCCCACTCCCGAGAGAAAAGGGGGTGACACCAGGGTGGGGAGTCCCTGGGGGGGCACAGATGCTCTGGGGGGGACACACGACCCCCTGGGACCCCCTCACCTTCTGGCGCAGGTGGAAGCCGAGCCCCAGGGCAGGGAGACGAAGGCCAAGCCAAATCCCCCAGACCCAAATTAGGAGACATTTCTCAGGCTGAGGAAGCCCAGCAGGGGCCTTGAGTGCACTGAGTGTCCTGGGGTCCTGCTCTTGGGGCCCCTGAGAGTGACTCTCAGCTGGGGCAGCTCTCAGGGCTGTGCACAGACGGCTGCCCTGACCCTGGGGGCCCAAAACTGCTGCTGCCTGTCAGGGCTGGCACAGAGGGGACCTGGCAGCCCCTTGCCAGCCCTGGGCCCTTTGGCATCCTCACGGAGAGCTGAGTGCTGCCAGCATTGCTAGCCCTCTGCTCCTCGTGTGCCACGGGCTGAGCAGATCCAGGTCACCTCCCATTGCTCTGCCAACCCCTTGGGGCTGCTCTGGGCTCTGCAGGTCCTTGCCCTGCTCCCAAGGGCTGTGGGGGTGCTTCATGGTCAGGGCTTGGGCTTTAGAGCTCAGGGTGGGGATCAGGCAGAACCTTGGCAGGTTTGTTGTTCTGCTGGAAGGGTCTGCTTCATGATTGGTGGTTGTGATGGTTTTGATCTAGGCCTTCCTGGTAACCAGTTTGCAACCAAGGAAGTGGCCAAGTACCCAGTATTCCATACGATTTTTACGTAAACCAGAGTATAAATAAGTTGGAGATTAGAGACCTCTCTCTCTTCTCTTCCAACGAGGGTCGGGAACTGTAGGTCCTTGCGTTGGTCTCGCTTATCTAAAGCTGAGGCCTGCAGCGACCGCTGGCCTGCCACGTGGGGGGTTCGGAGAGTGCTGGCTGTGTCTGCCAATCCTGCTTTTCTAAGGGAAGTGGTGAGATCTGTTTTGTTAATTACTAGTATAGTTCTTGATTTTGATCAAGTATACCTGTTCGGTGTCCCTTTTTTTTTTTTCCCCTTTCCCTATCCCTTCGGGGAGTGGATCCCCTTTTACTGTGTATATAGCATCTTAACTGTATATAACTTTAATTTACGTAAATATATATATATTTTATATAAACAGCTTGACTTTGGGTTCTTTAATTTTTTATAGTTTTTTTTTTCTTCTTTGCCCTAAGAGGAGAAGGGAGGGAGGAAGGGGGTTGCTGTCGTGACTTTCGGGCATTTGGCAGGGAGCCAAGTCCAAACCATCACAGTCGTAGAGGGTTTTGGGCTGGGTCAGGTCTAGAGCTTGGCTTTTCAAACTGGTAATACAGGTTTGGGAATGGTGTGGGCATTGAGTACAAATAAGATTCTGAAGTTCTGTTTTGGTTTTTTTTTTTCTGTCTTGGAATTAGAGCAGTGGATTCCTCTCAATGGGAGGGGCAGCACTTTTGGGTAGTGTTGAGGTTACAAATAGAGTAAAGGTCCATCAGGAATGTTTGCACAGTCAGTGTTTCAGTACCCTCAGCATTCCCTTAAATTGTTTTCATATCATCAAAATCTTTCATCTCTGTTGGACATCTCTTTTTCCGTCACCCAAATATCCCATCCAGTTTTTCCAAATTTTCCTGACCTCCCCAAAACCTTTCATCTGGATGGGCTCAGTTCTATGATGACCCTCCTGACCTCTGAGCATCTGCCTGCCCTCCTTGGCCAGTCCATTCCTGGGGACAGCCCTGGCAGCGCAGCCCCCAAGGGCACAGGATGTGCTGCTGTGCTGGAGAGGACCCTCCTCAGCCTGTGCAGCAGGGCTGGAGGTGGGGGATTCCCTGCCCCTCCCCAGCTGGGCCCTTCCTGCCTCTCACACTTGGGCACTGGAGCTGCCCCGGGGCATCTCTGGGGCTGTGGCCACCCCTGGGACTGCTCTGGGAAGTGATGGCCTGAAGACATGAGTGTGGATTTTGGGAGAGAGTAGAAACCTCTGCAGAACAGAACTCTTGGTAATTGCTCAAGGCTTCCTTTCCAACATTTCAAGGGTTACTTTTTTTATTTATACACATTTCCATAATATTTTCATAGGGTTTTTTACTGAAAAAACCAAACCCAAATTCTACGACCTGATTCACTCACTGTATGAACAGCTTTGTACAGCTACTTATCAAAATAAATTTCCTACCAATGATTCAAATGAAGAAATATTGCTCAGAGGAGCTCCTGAATTTTTTGAAGATATTTCACATCTCTAATTTTGCCTCTTTTGCACCCCACCTCCTGTGGGGTGTCACCTGCTCTGCCCTGTCTGAGATGCCCCACGGCCTGAGGGATGGACAAGGCAATTGTGATTGTTCTTGGGTGGTCTGTGACCACTGTCCTGGGGCAGCTTTCCCAGGGTGTGCAGCACATGGCAAAGACCAGACCCTGCTCTGCTGCTCCTTCCCATCCCTCCCAGGAGGGCTGGTTTTGGGAGGACCCTGCAGAGCCCCCACCCTGCACACTCACACCCTGCAGCTCAACACTGGGGTTTTCCCTCCCTGGCACTGCCCAGTCCAGCCCCTCCCTGGTCCCCCCATGTCCCTGCCCCTGCCCCAGCCCAGTAGAGCAGCCCAGTCAGGCCTGGCCCTGCAGCAAGAAATGGAGGCCATGGAGGTCAGGCCAGGGCCTGTGTGTGTGCAGTGCTCAGGAGATCATCAGCTCGGGCAGCTCCTGCTGCCCCAGGGCCAGGGCAGCCTCTTTGCATGGCCCCTCTGCTCACCCAGGCTGTCCTGCTCTTCTCCTGGCACATCCCATCTCCCCCCAGAGCCTTTCCCCAGGGGAACACGTCTGTGCTGGCCTGAGCAGCCCTTCCTGCAGCCCCTGCCCGTGCTCCCCACAGCCCCCGAGCTGGGGGTCTGCTCTGCAGAGCAGGGGGCTGTGGGGCCCGGGGCCGTGGGGGACTCTGTAGGGCTGTGCTGCTCAAGCTGGGAGGCAGAGCCAGCTGATGGTGCCCCTGCCACTGAGCACCTCCCACAGATGCTCCTGTGTGGCCATGGAGGGTGCTCAGAGGGGCCCTGCCTTGTTCCAGAGCTGGGACATAGCTTGGGGGACTGCTCTTGATTGACCAGTGCAAGTTCACTGAGGGCAAGAGAAGCCACTTGCAAGAGTTTTCCCTGTTCCTGCTGAGTCTCTTGGGGTTGCAGAGCTCTCTTTGCCACTTCGCAGCAAGATTTAGTACTTTCTGTCTGGGTGACTCCACCCTGGGCAGGTTTCTGCTCCAGGGCTCCAGTCACTGCTGACTGGATGGGACGGGCTGTCCCTGCAGATCCTCTGTGCTCTCCTGCAGTTCCTCATTTCCTACACACAAGTCCTCCCCTGCCATCAGAGCCAGCACAAGCTGCAGAGCCCCAGGCAGGTGACCTGGAGATCCTTTGTCATCTCCATTGGCCATCGGCCACCAACACACAACATCTGAGCCAGCCCTCAGGCCCTGCAGTCCCAGTGGGTCCCTGCCCTCCCTGAACTGTCCATGGAGAAACAACAAAGCAACAAGACTTTGCAGAGTCTGTTCCTTGGACTTCTTCTCCATACCAGAGTTGGGAAAAGCCCTCAGCCTTCAGGAAGGGCCTGCAGGGGAAGCCCTTTGCTGATGGAAGTGCTGGTGCTGAGCCCAGCCCTGTCCCAGCAGTGCCATGGGCCTGTCCCTGCCTGTGATCCCAGGACTGACACCCAGCAGGACAGTGACTGAGCTGCCAGAGCACTCAGGCCTTGGACACGGACAGCAAAGGAGAGGGGGGAGTGCAGAGAGAGCAGCTCTGGAAAGACCCAGTTCTGGTGCTCCCTGACAGGGCTGGGACTCTTTTCCCCTCCACATCTGCAAACATGGAAATGCCCTCCAGCTTCAGGGCAGGTCTTGGATGAAGGGTCAGGGAAAAAGAATTTGTGTCCTTTCTTACACTCAGAGATTGTGAATCCTCATGTACAAATTAACACAGGGAGGATGTTTGACAAATGCCTTGCTGCACAAATTTTTATTTTGTTTCAATGCACACAGAACATGATTCCTGATTAGTACATTTTTGTGATCAAAAAAAAAAAAGAAGAGAGAGTGCATTACATATGGGATGAATTAAATTTCAGTGATAATCTCAAGAACAAGACGGAAATAACATGAAAGCCCCGAACCCCCACATCTATCAAAAGCTTTAGAAGGCAGGCTGGACCTAAACTGTCTTACACAATGAGTGTTCTGCAGAAGAAAAGATGCAGTTTTTTGCTCCTGAAAAATATCCAATCATCATTTTCCTTATGGCATCCTTGAGCTCCTGGTTCCTCAGGCTGTAGATGAGGGGGTTCAATGTTGGAGGCACCACCGAGTACAGAACTGACAGGGCCAGATCCAGGGATGGGGAGGAGATGGAGGGGGGCTTCAAGTAAGCAAAAGTGATGGTGCTGATAACAGGGAGACCACGGCCAGGTGAGGGAGGCACGTGGAAAAGGCTTTGTGCTGTCCCTGCTCTGATGGGACCCTCAGCACAGCCCTGAAGATCTGCACATAGGAGAAAAAAATGAAAATGAAACAACCAAACCCTAAACAGGCAGTAACTACAAGAAGGCCAATTTCCCTGAGGTAGCCTGAGTGTGAGCAGGAGAGCTTGAGGATGTGAGGGATTTCACAGAAGAACTGGCCCAGGGCATTGCCCTGGCACAGGGGCAGGGAAAAGGTATTGGTTGTGTGCAGCAGAGCATTGAGAAACCCAGAGGCCCAGGCAGCTGCTGCCATGTGGGCACAAGCTCTGCTGCCCAGGAGGGTCCCGTAGTGCAGGGGTTTGCAGATGGCAACGTAGCGGTCGTAGCACATGATGGTCAGGAGGTAATACTCTGATGAGATGAAGAATACAAAGAAAAAGGCCTGAGTAGCACATCCTGTGTAGGAGATGGTTGTGGTGTCCCAGAGGGAGTTGTGCATGGCTTTGGGCACAGTGGTGCAGATGCAGCCCAGGTCTGTGAGGGAGAGGTGCAGCAGGAAGAAGTCCCTGGGGGTGTGCAGGTGCTGGTCGCAGGCTATGGTGCTGAGGATGAGGCTGTTGCCCAGGAGGGCAACCAAGGAGATGCCCAGGAAGAGCCAGAAGTGCAGCAGCTGCAGCTCCCGCCTGTCTGAGAATGCCAGGAGCAGGAACTGGGCCATGGAGCTGCTGTTGGGCATTTGCTGCTTCCTCAGAGTGTTTGGATCTGTTGAGGAGGAGAAGTCAATGCTGAGTTAGACCAGGCTGCTGCAGCCAAACAGGACACGTCTCACAGTCACCCCACTCTCAGGCTCTGTCTCCTCACTCAAACCTCCCTGCAGCTCCTTCTCCTGAGCTCTGGCTGTTGCTGCCTGAGGGCACCACTGGAAGCCCCAAGGAATGATTGAGCTGAGGGAGTTTTTTGTGTTTGTTCCCCCACTTGCACCTGCCACAGTTAGGAGTGGTTGTGGATGTTGGAAATCCCTGACATTTCTAATGCACTGCAGGTCAAGTCTTGTGGGTTCTGAGGGCACAGGGATGGTCCCTCAGTGCAGACAGAAGAGCTGCTCTGCCCATCAGTCTGTGCTCAGCTGCCCTGTGCTGGCAGCTTGGAGCTGTAGGAGCATCACACTCGAGTGTTCCCCTACACAGAAACTGCACAGATAGCCAGGAATCTCCTGGAATCCAGGGGCCATTTGAATCCACTGGGGCCTCCTGGAACCAAAGGGAACATGTGACACTGCGGAACCTCATGGGATCAAAAGGATCCTGGGACTTTGTGGAACATCAGGAATCACGGGGCCAGTGTGACATCACAGAACCTTTTGGAACCAAAGGGAACCAACGGGACATTGTGGAATCTCATGGAATCAAGGGGCCATTGTGACACTGTGGAACCTCACAGAATCCAGGGGCCATTCTGATTCTGCAAGGCTTTATGGAGTCAAAGGGACCATTGTGACACTGTGGAACCTCATGGGATCAAGGGTCCATTGTCACACTGGGGAAAATGATGGAATCAGTGGGCCACTGTCACACTGCAGGCCCTTATGAAGCCAAAGAACACTGGGAAACTGTGCAAGCTCATGGAATCAAGGAGCCATTGTTTCAGACCTGCCAGGGCTGTGCTGGGGAGAGGTCCTTGGTGGTGGAAAGAGCTTAGGGGAGGTGGGAGAGCTTGGAGGGAGCTGGGCTGGCCTGGACAGGAGCTGGGAGAGAAACCCATCCATGTGGGTCTGACACTGTGTGACCGTGCAGGGGGGAAACTCAGCCTGGGCTTGTCCTGTGCAATCTCCTGGAATCAAAGGCTCTGTGGGGACACTGCAGGGCCATGTGGAGTCCAGGGGCCATTGGGACACTGGGGAAACTCATGGAATGAAGGGACCACTATTACACTGCTGAATGCCATGGAATCCATGAGCCTTTGGGACCCTGCAGGGCCTCCTGGAGCTGAAGGGACCATTGTGACACTGTCAAACCTGACAAATCAAGGGCCCAGCGAGACAGTGCAGGTCCTCAATCAACCCAAGGAAACATGGAAAGCACAGAAAGTCTTGGCATCAAGGGGTCACTGTGACACTGTGGGAACTCATGGAATGAAGGGGCCATGGTGACCCTGCAGGGCCTGGTGGAACCTTGTCTGTTGGGAAACACAAAGGGATGTGTGGGGGTGTTTCACTGAGAACAAGGAGAATTTTGGAGAGGAACCTTTACACAGCCACAGATTGATGTGTCCACACATCTCTGCCTGGGTGCAGGTGTGAATTGACTGTGGTGTGAGTGTTGTTATTGTGAATCTATAATTCAGTCACTTAAATTGTAGTAAATGTTATTGAATCACTTGATAACTGTTAAATTGGTCAATGAATAGGTGCTCCTTGACAGGGGGAGAGCTGTGACCCTCCCTTAGAGCAAGACCCAGAAAGGACCACTCTGCATGCAAGTCACAGTGTGACACAAAATGGCCGTTTATTGAACAGGGGCACTGGCTTATAAAGGGAGAGCTTGGAACTCTCTAGAACAAGGGGTGGAGACTGGGAGGAGCATTCAAAGAAGCGGCCATAGGAAATAGGATGAATTTATCTATATATGGAAAGGGGAAACAGTACGTATGGGGAATGCTTCCATGCATCGGAAAAGTACAAACTAGAAAGGATTTTACATTGAACCAATGGGGGAGAAGATAACAGGGGTACAAAGAGGGAATTATACAAAACTATAATAAACTTATTTTATCAACAAACATCACAACCTGTTAATAATGAAACATTTTCACAGTAAATGGAACACTGGACTCAAACATTTCTCATGCTTAGGATGATTATATTACATTCCATTATAGCATAGGTGCACTTCTGCTTCTGACTCCATTTTCTCCTCTGAGAATATTGTCCACTACTCGCAGGAGTCCCTTGGGGCACCTCCAACACCTGCATTCTTTTGGTTCCAGGAAGTTCCACAGTGTCCCTGCATTCCTTTGGTTCCAGGAGGCCCAGCAGTGTCACACTGCCACTTGATTCTGTGACATTACAAAGAATCAGAATGGCCCCTTGATTAAAGGCCAACTGCACATGAGGGTGCCTTAGGGGCAGTGTGGGCACCCAGATAAGGGAGTTGTCACCTCCCTGGACTCAGCCCTGGTGCCACCACATCTGGACTGCTCTGTCTGGGTGTCGGGTTCCCTATTTTGAAGGAATAAGGAAGAACTGGAGAGGATCTAGAGGTGATCTGCCAGGATGGAGCTTTTCTCCATATGAGAAATAGAATGAAATCTCCACAAAGAGTAGCATGGAAGGTTCAGACTGAAGGTGAGGAAAAAGAAATGTCACTAAACAGGGACCCTTGTGGTGCAAAAGGTCAGTAAGAGAGTATCTGGATCATCCTATACCTTTGTGTTCCAGACAACAACCAGAGCTGGGGAAGAGCAGAGCCATCAGGGAGGGCCCAGAAATGCTGCTGGGAGGGGGTGGGAAAGCAGGAGGGGTGTGTGCAGCCTGCAAGGCCAGAGGAGCAGCAGGGCCAGGGGAGCACAGCCTGCAGGAGAGATGGCCAAGGGCTCTGGAAGGGCTGCAAGGCCCAAAGGTACCCAGGCCTTTGTGCTCTTGGCTCTGGCAGCTGCCTCTGCCCCTCAGGCCACCCCAAGCAACTTTCCTTTGTCTGCCTGCACTCCTGGCCTGCAAGGATCTGCTCCAAGGAGTCCCTGGGGGGGCTTTGTCAGTGCCTGCCCTCAGTGGGACCCAGCAAGGCTTCAAGGGACTGGGAGTTTGGCTTCTGACTTCTTGAGCAGCTTCTTCAATCTTCTCTCAGTAGTTCAGAACAATGGACTTTTCTTTAAACACACTGTGTGGTTCATTAAAATACAGAAAAACAAATTATTCTCCTTCTTTTAATTGTCTTCATGTTTTCAAGTCTTCAACAACTAATTGGAGTTGTTTTGTAGTTTAGCTAAGGAGGAAGATTTTAAAGTGGACAATATAGAAATATATTTTTTTGATGAAAGGGAGAGATTACACAGACCCTTGGGATGCAGGATGGTCAGGAGGCAAAGCATTTGGACACAAAGACAAGAGAGCAAAAGAAATTAGTAACATTTTATTATTGACGAACTTAACAGTTATGAAGTGATTAAATAGCATTTGATAAAATTTTAACAGTAACTGAATTATAGATTCACAATAAACACTCACATCATCACTC
>NW_026087938.1:0-24952 GCF_022539395.1 Myiozetetes cayanensis | reverse complement strand
AACCTCCTGGTCACTTGGATCTTCTCCTGGTCACCTGGGTCACTCCCTGGTCCTGGTGGCCACCTCCTGGTCACCTTGGCCACCTCCTGGTCACTTGGGTCACCTCCTGGTCACCTTGGCCACCTCCTGGTCACCTTGGTCACCTCCTGGTCACTTGGATCTTCTCCTGGTCCTGGTGGCCACCTGGGTCACCTCCTGGACTTCGTGGCCACCTTGGTCATCTCCTGGTCCTGGTGGTCACCTGGTGGTCACCTGGTGGTCACTGGAGCCCTGTCCCCCCCCCAGGGTGACGACGGTGGCCCTGGGCAAGCACCGCCTGTACGGGCGGGAGGCGGGGGAGGAGCGGCGCATGGTGGCCAGGAGGGTGGCCCACCCTGACTACGACCCCACCACCAAGGACAACGACATCATGCTCCTCAAGCTGCTGACCCCGGCTGACCTCTCGGACCGAGTCCGGCCCATCCCCGTGGCCTCCTGCCCGCCCCGGCCCGGCACGGCCTGCCTCACATCAGGGTGGGGGGCCACCACCTCCCCTGAAGGTAAGTGGGGGGTCATCTGGGGGTCATTTGGGTCATCTTGAGGTCATCTGGTGACCTTCTAGTCATCTGGGTTGGGTTATGGTCATCTGGTCACCTCGTGGTCATCTGGGTTGGGTTATGGTTATCTGGGTTGGTTCATGGTCACTTGGTCATCTGGGTTCTCACCTGGTTGCCTTGTGGTCATCTGGGTCACCTCGTGGTCATCTGGGTCACCTCATGGTCATCTGGTGACCTTCTACTCATCTGGGTCCTTTCCTGGTCATCTGGTCACCTCATGGGCATCTGGGTCACCTCATGGTCATTTGGGTTCTCATCTGGTCAGCTTATGGTCATCTGGGTCACCCTGTGGTCATCTGGGCTCTCATCTGGTCACCCTGAGGTCATCTGGGTTGGCTCATGGTCACTTGGTCATCTGGGTTCTCACCTGGTTGCCTTGTGGTCATCTGGGTCACCTCGTGGTCATCTGGTCATCTTCTACTCATCTGGGTTGGGTTATGGTCATCTGGGTCACCTGATGGGCATCTGGGTTCTCATCTGGTCACCTCATGGTCATCTGGGTTGGGTTATGGTCATTTGGGTCATCTTGTGGTCATTTGGGTCACCTTGAGGTCATTTGGGACACCTCGTGGTCATCTGGTGACCCTCTACTCATCTGGGTCCTTTCCTGGTCATCTGGTCACCTCATGGGCATCTGGGTTCTCATCTGGGTCACCTTGAGGTCATTTGGGTCACCTCGTGGTCATTTGGGTCACCTCATGGTCATCTGGGTTGGGTTATGGTCATTTGGGTCACCTCATGGTCATCTGGGTTGGCCTCACCTCGGGGTGGGGGGCCACCACCTCGCCTGAAGGTAAATGGGGGCCTGGGGGGTCATCTGGGGGTCATCTGGGTCATCTTGAGGTCATCTGGGTTCTCATCTGGTCACCTTATGGTCATCTGGGTCACCTTGAGGTCATCTGGGTCACCTCCTGGTCATCTGGGTCACCTTGAGGTCATTTGGGTCACCTTGTGGTCATTTGGGTTGGGTTATGGTCATCTGGGTCACCTTGAGGTCGTTTGGGTCACCTCCTGGTCATCTGGGTTGGGTTATGGTCATCTGGGTCATCTTGTGGTCATTTGGGTCACCTCCTGGTCATCTGGGTTGGGTTGTGGTCATCTGGTCACCTTGTGGTCATTTGGGTCACCTCCTGGTCATCTGGGTTCTCACCTGGTCACCTTGTGGTCATCTGGGTCACCTCGTGGTCACCTGAGTTGGATTTTTTTTTGGGGGGGGTGGTGACAACCCCCAAACTTCTCCTTCTCCTTCTCTCTCTCTTTCTGTGTCCCCAAATCGTCCCAAGACCGGATTTTGATATCGATTTTTGGACAAATTTGACGCCAAACCCCCCTAAATTTTTTGGGGGGATGGTCCTTAAAGGTCTTTCCTTCTTTCTGTGTCCCCAAATTGTCCTGGGATGGATTTTTTGGGATAAATTTGATACCAAACCCCCCAAATTTTTTTGGGATGATCCTTAAAGGTCTTCTCTCTCTTTCTGTGTCCCCAAATCGTCCCAGGACCGGATTTTGGTGTCGATTTTGGGATAAATTTGATACCAAACCCCCCAAATTTTTTGGGGGATGATCCTTAAAGGTCTTTCCCTCTTTCCATGTCCCCAAATTGTCCTGGGATGGATTTTTTGGGTTAAATTTGGTCCCAAACCCCCCCCAAATTTTTTTTAGGATGATCCCCAAAGTTCTCTCTCTCTTCCCATGTCCCCCAGATTGTCCCAGGATGGATTTTTTGGGATAAATTTGATACCAAACCCCCTCAAATTTTTTTTGGGATGATCCTTAAAGGTCTTTCCCTCTTTTCATGTCCCCAAATTGTCCTGGGATGGATTTTGGGATGAATTTTTGGACAAATTTGATGCCAAATCCCCTCAAATGTTTTTTTTGGATGATCCTTAAAGGTCTTTCCCTCTTCCCATGTCCCCAAATTGTCCTGGGATGGATTTTTTGGTATCGATTTTTGGACAAATTTGATGCCAAACCCCCCAAATTTTTTGGGGGGATGATCCTTAAAGGTCTTCTCTCTCTTTCCATGCCCCCAAATTGTCCTGGGATGGATTTTGGGATGAATTTTTGGACAAATTTGATGCCAAACCCCCCAAAATTTTTGGGGGATGATCTTTAAAGGTCTTTCCTTCTTTCCATGTCCCAAAATTGTCCCGGGACCGGATTTTGGTATCGATTTTTGGACAAATTTGATGCCAAACCCCCCTAAATTTTTGGGGGGGATGATCCTTAAAGTTCTTCTCTCTCTTTCTGTGTCCCCAAATTGTCCTGGGATGGATTTTGGGATGAATTTTTGGACAAATTTGACGCCAAACCCCCCAAATTTTTTTTGGGATGATCCTTAAAGGTCTTCTCTCTCTTTCTGTGTCCCCAAATCGTCCCAGGACCGGATTTTGATATCGATTTTTGGACAAATTTGATGCCAAACCCCCCTAAATTTTTTTGGGATGATCCTTAAAGGTCTTTCCCTCTTCCCATGCCCCCAAATTGTCCCAGGATGGATTTTGGGATGAATTTTTGGACAAATTTAGGACCAAATCCCCCCAAATTTTTGGGAGGGATGGTCCCAAATCCCCCCCCAAATTTTTTGGGGATGATCCTTAAAGGTCTTCTCTCTTCCCATGTCCCCAAATTGTCCCAGGATGGATTTTTTGGGATAAATTTGATACCAAACCCCCCAAATTTTTTTTGGGATGATCCTTAAAGGTCTTTCCTTCTTTCTGTGTCCCCAAATCGTCCCAGGACCGGATTTTGATATCGATTTTTGGGATAAATTTGGTCCCAAATCCCCCCCAAATTTTTTTTAGGATGATCCTTAAAGGTCTTTCCCTCTTTTCATGTCCCCAGATTGTCCTGGGATGGATTTTGGGATGAATTTTTGGACAAATTTAGGGCCAAATCCCCCAAAATTTTTGGGGGGATGGTCCCAAATCCCCCCCAAATTTTTTGGGGGGATGATCCTCAAAGTTCTCTCTCTCCTCCCATGCCCCCAAATCGTCCCAGGATGGATTTTGGGATGAATTTTTGGACAAATTTGATGCCAAACCCCCCAAATTTTTTGGGGGGATGATCCTTAAAGGTCTTTCCCTCTTTTCATGTCCCCAAATCGTCCCAGGACCAGATTTTGATATCGATTTTTGGACAAATTTGATGCCAAACCCCCCAAATTTTTGGGGGATGATCCTTAAAGGTCTTCTCTCTCTTTCTGTGTCCCCAAATTGTCCCAGGATGGATTTTTTGGGATAAATTTGGTCCCAAATCCCCCCAAATTTTTTGGGGGGATGATCCTTAAAGGTCTTTCCCTCTTTTCATGCCCCCAAATTGTCCCAGGATGGATTTTTTGGGATAAATTTGATACCAAACCCCCCAAATTTTTTGGGGGGATGATCCTTAAAGTTCTTCTCTCTCTCTTTGTCCCCAAATCCTCCCCTTGCCCCCCCAAAAAGTGACGTACCCCGAGGTGCTCCAGTGCGTCAACGTCACCCTCTTCTCGGCCGCCGAGTGCCGGAGCTTCTACCCCGGCTCCATCACCCCCAACATGATCTGCGCCGGCAACGTCGCCGGGGGGCAGGACTCCTGCCAGGTATTTGGGGGGTTTGGGGGGTTTTTGGGGGGTTCTGGGGTGGGGAGGACCCCAAAAGGACGTGGGGTGGGGTCTGGGGGTGGGGGAGGGTGGGGGGAGTGGGTGGGGAAAGAGGGAGGGGAAAGGGGGAAAGAGGGAGAAGGTCAAAGTGAGGCCTTCAAGGTTGGGGGTTGGGGGGTTTTGGGGGTTCTGGGTGGGGAGGGACCCCAAAAGGACGTGGGGTGGGGTCTGGGGTGGGGGAGGGTGGGGGAGTGGGTGGAGAGAGGGGAGGGGAAAGGGGGAGGAGGGGGAGAAGGTCGAGGCAGAGGTCACCAAGACCAAGAAGGTCCTCCAAGGGGTCACCCAAGCCAACCAGGGCTTGGTTGACCCAAAGAGGGTCCACCAAGGGCTTGGTCAACCCAAGAGAGGCTGGAGAACCTTCTTGGCCTTGGTGACCTCTTTGGCTTGGCCAACCTCTTGGAGAACCCTCTTTGGGTCAACCAAGCCCTGGTTGGGTTGGCCAAGCCCTTGGTGAACTCTTTGGGTCAACCAAGCCCTGGTTGGGTTGACCAAGCCCTGGTTGGGTTGACCAAGCCCTGGTTGGGTTGACCAAGCCCTTGGTGGATCTACTTGGGTTGGGTGACCTCAAGAGGTCAACCAAGCCCTTGTTGGGTTGACCAAGCCCTTGTTGGGTTGACCAAGCCCTGGTTGGGTTGACCAAGCCCTGGTTGGGTTGGGTGACCCCTTGGTGGACCCTCTATGGGTCAACCAAGCCCTGGTTGGGTTGACCAAGCCCTTGGTGGATCTACTTGGGTTGGGTGACCTCTTTGGGTCAACCAAGCCCTGGTTGGGTTGACCAAGCCCTTGGTGGATCTACTTGGGTTGGGTGACCTCTTTGGGTCAACCAAGCCCTGGTTGGGTTGAGTGACCTCTTGGAGGACCTTCTTGGCTTTGGTGACCTCTTTGGCTTGGTCAAGCCCTTGTTGGGTTGACCAAGCCATGGTTGGGTTGACCAAACTCTTGGTGGACCCTCTTTGGGTCAACCAAGCCCTGGTTGGGTTGGGTGACCCCTTGGAGAACCTTCTTGGCCTTGGTGAACTCTTTGGGTCAACCAAGCCCTGGTTGGGTTGGGTGACCCCTTGGAGAACCTTCTTGGCCTTGGTGAACTCTTTGGGTCAACCAAGCCCTGGTTGGGTTGGTCAAGCTCTTGGAGGACCCTCTTTGGGTCAACCAAGCCCTGGTTGGGTTGGGTGACCCCTTGGAGGACCCTCTTTGGGTCAACCAAGCCCTGGTTGGGTTGGGTGACCCCTTGGAGGACCCTCTTTGGGTCAACCAAGCCCTGGTTGGGTTGACCAAGCCCTGGTTGGGTTGGGTGACCCCTTGGAGGACCTTCTTGGCCTTGGTGACCTCTTTGGGTCAACCAAGCTCTTGGAGGACCCTCTTTGGGTCAACCAAGCCCTGGTTGGGTTGACCAAGCCCTTGGTGGATCTACTTGGGTTGGGTGACCTCAAGAGGTCAACCAAGCCCTTGTTGGGTTGACCAAGCCCTGGTTGGGTTGACCAAGCCCTGGTTGGGTTGGGTGACCCCTTGGTAGACCCTCTATGGGTCAACCAAGCCCTGGTTGGGTTGACCAAGCCCTTGGTGGATCTACTTGGGTTGGGTGACCTCTTTGGGTCAACCAAGCCCTGGTTGGGTTGAGTGACCTCTTGGAGGACCTTCTTGGCTTTGGTGACCTCTTTGGCTTGGTCAAAGCCCTTGTTGGGTTGACCAAGCCCTGGTTGGAGTTGACCAAACTCTTGAGTGGACCCTCTTTGGGTCAACCAAGCCCTAGATAGGTTGGGGTGACCCCTTGGAGAACCTTCTTGGCCTTGGTGAACTCTTTGGGTCAACCAAGCCCTGGTTGGGTTGGTCAAGCTCTTGGAGGACCCTCTTTGGGTCAACCAAGCCCTGGTTGGGTTGACCAAGCCCTGGTTGGGTTGGGTGACCCCTTGGTGGACCTTCTTGGCCTTGGTGACCTCTTTGGCTTGGTCAAGCCCTTGTTGGGTTGACCAAGCCCTGGTTGGGTTGACCAAGCCCTTGTTGGGTTGACCAAGCCCTGGTTGGGTTGGCCAAGCTCTTGGTGGACCCTCTTTGGGTCAACCAAGCCCTGGTTGGGTTGACCAAGCCCTGGTTGGGTTGGCCAACCAGAGCTTCGTCGACCTCTCAAGCTCCTCCAACCCAAAAAACTCCACCAAGAGCAGATTTTTGGGGGGTTTCACCTCCACCTTTGACCTCCTGAGGTCACCCCTGTCCTTTTTGTGCCCCTCCCCCACCCTAGGGCGACTCAGGGGGCCCCTGGGGGGGGTCCTTGAAGCCAACAAGGGTTGGAGAACCTCATGGTGGGGTCTTCAAGTCAAGACGGGTTGGAGAAGCCAAGAGGGGTTGGAGAACCTCATGGAGATCCACCAAGAGCTTGGCCAACCCAACCAGGACTTGGTTGACCCAAGGAGGTCACCAAGGCCAAGAAGGTCCTCCAAGGGGTCACCCAACCCAACCAGGGCTTGGTTGACCTCTCAAAGTCACCCAACCCAAGTAGGACCACCAAGAGGTCAACCCAAGTAGATCCAACCAACCCAACCAGGGCTTGCTTGACCCAAAGAGGTCCCTTGACCCAAAGAGGACCCTTGTTGGGTCAACCACACCCTAATTGGGTTGGTCAAGCTCTTGGTGGATCTCCATGAGGTTCTCCAGCCCTTCTTGGCTTGGCCAAGCTCTTGGAGGACCCTCTTTGGGTCAACCAAGCCCTGGTTGGGTTGGGTGACCCCTTGGAGGACCTTCTTGGCCTTAGTGACATCTTTGGGTCAACCAAACCCTGGTTGGGTTGGGTGACCCCTTGGAGGACCTTCTTGGTCTTGGTGACCTCTTTGGGTCAACCAAGCCCTGGTTGGGTTGACCAAGCCCTAGTTGGGTTGGCCAAGCCCTTGGAGGACCCACTTTGGGTCAACCAAGCCCTGGTTGGGTTGACCAAGCCCTGGTTGGGTTGGGTGACCCCTTGGAGGACCTTTTTGGCCTTGGTGACCTCTTTGGGTCAACTAAGCTCTTGGAGGACCCTCTTTGAGTCAACCAAGCCCTGGTTGGGTTGACCAAGCCCTTGGAGGACCTTCTTGGCCTTGGTGACCTCTTTGGGTCAACCAAGCCCTGGTTGGGTTGGCCAAGCCCTTGGAGGACCTTCTTGGTCTTGGTGACCTCTTTGGGTCAACCAAGCCCTGGTTGGGTTGACCAAGCCCTGGTTGGGTTGGCCAACCAGATCTTCGTCGACCTCTCGAGCTCCTCCAACTCAAGAAGCTCCACCAAGACGTTCCACCTTTGACCTCCTGAGGTCACCCCTGTCCTTTTTGTGCCCCTCTCCCCCACCCTAGGGCGACTCGGGGGGCCCCCTGGTGTGCGGGGGGGTCCTGCAGGGCATCGTCTCGTGGGGGATGGAGCGCTGCGGCCGCCCCCGCCGCCCCGGCGTCTACACCAAGGTCTGCAGGTACGCCCGTTGGATCCACCAGACCATGGAGGACAACTAGAAGAGAAGAGGAGGAGGAGGAGGCCACGCCCATCTCGTTGTCATCAGCCACGCCCACCCCACCCACCCAGCTGGAGGGGGGAGGGGAAAAGGAGAAAGGGAGATTAAAGGTGGTCGGTGGGGAAATCGGGAGTGTCTCGGTGGTTTTTGGGGGTTGGTTGGTGGGGGGTTGGTTGGGAGGGTTGAGGGGGGTTGATGGGGTCATTGGGGGTCATCAATGGTCAACAGGGGTCAATGGATGTCAATGGGGGCCACCAAAGGTCAATGGAGGCCACCAGGGGTCAATGGGGGCCACCAGGGGTCAATGGAGGCCACCAGGGGTCAATGGGGGCCACCAAAGGTCAATGGAGGCCACCAAGGGCCACTAGGAGTCAAGGGGGGCCATCAGAGGCCACCAAAGGTCAATGGGGGCCACCAGGGGTCAATGGGGGCCACCAAAAGTCAATGGGGGGCACCAGGGGTCAATGGAGGCCACCAAAGGTCAATGGAGGCCACCAGGGGCCACCAAAGGTCAATGGGGGCCACCAGGGGTCAATGGGGGCCACCAGGGGTCAATGGGGGTCACCAAAGGTCAATGGGGACCACCAAAGGCCAATGGGGATCACCAAAGGTCAATGGGGGTCACCAGGGGTCAATGGAGGCCACCAAAGGTCAATGGAGGCCACCAGGGGTCAATGGGGGCCACGAGGAGCCACCAGGGGCCACCAGGGGTCAATGGGGGCCACCAAAGGTCAATGGGGGCCACGAGGAGCCACCAGGGGCCACCAGGGGTCAATGGGGGCCACCAAAGGTCAATGAGGGCCACCAAAGGTCAATGGGGGCCACCAGGGGTCAATGGGAACCACCAAAGGTCAATGGGGGCCACCAGGAGTCAGTGGGGGCCACCAAAGGTCAATGGGGGCCACCAGGGGTCAATGGGGGTCACCAAAGGTCAATGGGGACCACCAAAGGCCAATGGGGGCCACCAGGGGTCAATGGAGGCCACCAGGGATCAATGGGGGCCACCAAAGGTCAATGGGGGCCACCAAAGGTCAATGGGGGCCACCAGGGGTCAATGGGGGCCACCAGGGATCAATGGGGGCCACTTGGGGTCAATGAGGGCCACCAAAGGTCAATGGAGGCCACCAAAGATCAATGAGGGCCACCAGGGGTCAATGGGGGCCACCAGGGGTCAATGGGGGCCACCAAAGGTCAATGGGGGCCACCAAAGGTCAATGGGGGCCACCAAAGGTCAATGGGGGCCACCAAAGGTCAACCACTCGTTTCCCCCCAGCAGGCGCCCCTCCCTCTGGGGGGCGTGGCCACAGCCACCATCGACCAATCAGGAGCTGGGAGGGGCCCAGGGGGGGTGGGGAGCCCTTTAATTAGGCCTGAAAGTCGTTAACGAGCTTTTAATTGGCGTCAGCTCCTTAATTGGCCTTGGGTTTAAGGAGGGGGAGGGGCTTAAGGAGGAGGGGGCTTAATTTGGGAGGAGGGGCTTAAGGAGGGGAGGGGCTTAATCAGGTAGCCCGCCCACCGACAGAGCCAATGAGGCACCTGGAGAGACCCCAAAATTCCACCCCAAATTCCACCCCCAAAAGGATCCAAATCTGCCCCAAAATCCCCCCAAAATATTCCCTAAAATCCAAAATCTCCCCTAAAACCCCAAATTCCCCCAAATTCCCCCAAAATCTTCCCAAAATCCCCCAAATCTTCCTCAAAACCCTCAAATTCTTCCCAAAATCCCCCAAATTCCCCCAAATCTCCCCCTAAACCGCCCAAATCTTCTCCTAAACCACCAAATTCCCCAAATCCCCTCAAATCCCCCAGATCTTCCCAAAATCTTCCCCAAACCCCCCAAATCTCCCCTAAACCCCCAAATCTCCTCCTAAACCCCCAAAATCCCCAAAACCCTCCCCAAACCCCTCAAATCCTCCCAAAACCCCCAAATCTCCCCAAATCCCCCAAATCTCCCCAAAACCCCCAAATCTCCCCAAAACCCCAAAATCTCCCCAAATCCCCCTAAAAATCCCCTGAGTCCCCCAAATCTTCCCTCACCCCCAAATTCCCCAAATCCCCCAAATTTCCACCAACCCCCAAAATCTCCCCACCCCCAAATCCCCCAAATCCCCCAAGCCCCCAAATCTCCTCCAAAATCCCCCAAATCCCCCAAAATCCCTCAAACCCCCAAATCTCCTAAACCCTGCAAACCTCCCAAAATCCCCCAAATCTTCCTCAACCCCCAATCCCCCAAAATCCCCCAAATCCCCAAATCTCCCCAACTCCCCCAAATCCTCCTAAACCCCCAAATGCCCCTCAACCCCTCAAACCCCCAAATCTCCCAAATCTCCCCAAAATCTCCCTAAATCCCCCAAATCCCCCAAATCCCCTAAAATCCCCCAATCTCCCAAAACCTCCCAAAACCCCCAAATCCCCCAAAACCCCCAAATAGCCCCCAAAATCCCCCAAACCCCCCAAAATCCCCAAATCTGCCAAACCCCCAAATCCCCTAAATCCCCCTAGATCCCCAACTCTCAAATCCCCCGAACCTCCCTCAAATCCCCCAAATCCCCCAAATCCCCAAATCCCCCAAAAATCTCAAAATCCCCCAAATCTCCCCCAGATCCTCAAATCCCCCAAATCTTCTAACCCCCAAATCCTCCCAAAATCCCCCAAATCCCCTCAAATCCCCCAAAATCCCCAAAATCCCCCAAATCTTCCCAAATCCCCAAAATCCCCCAAATCTCCCCAAATCCTCCAAATCCCCCAAGATCCCCCAAAACTCCCCCAAAATCCTCAAATCCTCCAAAGCCCCTGAACCCCCAAATCCCCCGAAATCCCCCAAATCCCCCAAATTCCTCAAATCTCCAAATCCCCCAAATCTCCTAAACCCCCAAATCCCCAAAATCCCCTCACCCCTCCCAAACTCCCCAAATCTCTCAAATCCTCAACCCACCCCAAAACCCCTCCCAAATCTCCCCAAATCCTCAAATCCCCCAAACCCCCAAAATCCCCAAATCTCCCCACAAAATCCCCAAAATCCCCAAATCCTCCCCGCTCAGGGTGGGGAGAGTGGGAAGGCACCACCTGCCCCAAGAATTTCCCCTTGGAGGGGAGGAGGCGTTGCCAGTCAATTAATGGTTAATAATTAACGCCCGACCCTTTGATAAGGGGACGCACCGAGAGGACCCCGAAACCCAAAACCCCCAAAAACCCCAAAATCCCCAAAATGAAGCCCCTCGGCCCCTTCTTCTTCTTCTTCTTCCTCCTCCTCGGAGCGACCCCGGTGAGGGGGAGGGACCCTGATTTTGGGGGGAGGGGATTTGGGGGATTTGGGGGATTTGGGGATTTGGAGGAATTTGAGGGGGTTTGGGGATTTGGGAGATTTGGGGAGTTTGAGGAGTTTGGGGATTTGGGGGGTTTAGAGGAGATTTAGGGGATTTTGGGGTGATTTTGGGGATTTGGGAAAGTTTGAGGGCCATATGGGAGGATTTGGGGGAGGATTGGGGGGATTTGAGGGGTTAGAGGAGATTTAGGGATTTTGGGAGGTGATTTTGGGGGATTTGGAGGAGTTTGGGGGATTTGGAGGGATTTTGGGAGATTTTGGGGGATTCTGGGGATTTTGGAGAGATTTTGGGGGTTCGGGGGATTTTGGGGGTTCAGGGAGGATTTGGATGGATTTGGGGGTGGGGTTGAGGAGATTTAGGGAGAGTTGGGGGATTTTGGGGGATTTTGAGGGGATTTTGGGGGTTGGAAGGATTTGGGGGATTTGGGGGATTTGGGGGGTTTGGGGAGGATTGGGGGAGTTTGGGGGTTTTGAGGAGGTTGGGGGATTTGAGGGATTTCGGGGGTTTGGAGGAGTCTGGGGAGTTTTGGGGGTTTAGGGGATTTGGGTGAGTTTTGAGAGGATTTGGGGGGGGGTTGGGGAGGATTTGGGGGGATTTGGAGGGACTTGGGGATATTTTTGGGAATATTTTGGGGATATTTTGGGGGTTATTTTGGGGTAATTTTAGGATATTTTTGGGGTGTTTTTGGGATATTTTGGGGGTCCTGACCCTCCTTTCCCCCCTCCCCAGTCCGGGGTTGCTCGTCGCATCGTGGGGGCTCCGAATGCCCGCAGGGGGGTTGGGGTGGGATATTTTGGGGTATTTTGGGGTATTTTGGGGATTTTTGGGAGGGTATTTTGGGGATATTTGAGGGGGATTTTTGGGGATATTTTGGGGATATTTTGGGGTATTTTGGGAGGGTATTTTGGGGTATTTTGGGAATATTTTGGGGTATTTTGGGAACATTTTTGGGAATATTTTGGGGATGTTTTGGGATATTTGGGGATATTTGAGGGGAATATTTTGGGATATTTTGGGGATTTTTGGGAATATTTTGTGGATATTTTGTGGATATTTTGGGATATTTTGGGGATATTTTTGGGAATATTTTGGGGATATTTTGGGGTATTTTGGGGCTATTTTGGGGGGCTATTTTGGGGTAATTTTAGGATATTTTTGGGGGTTATTTTAGGATATTTTTGGGGTGTTTTGGGGTAATTTTAGGATATTTTTGGGGTATTTTTCGGTGTTTTTGGGATATTTTGGGGGGTCCTGACCCCTCTTTTCCCCCTCCCCCAGTCCGGGGTGCCGTCGCATCGTGGGGGTCTCGGAATGCCCGCAGGGTGGTTTTGGGGATATTTTGGGGTATTTTGGGATATTTTGGGGTATTTTGGGATATTTTGGGGTATTTTGGGGGTCCCCGGGTGGGTTTTGGGGATATTTGGGGGGTATTTTGGGTATATTTTTGGGTATTTTAGGATATTTTGGGGTATTTGGGGGGGTATTTTGGGGGAGTCTTGTGTGGGATTTTGGGGGTATTTTGGGGTATTTGGGGGGTATTTTGGGGTATTTTGGGATATTTTGGGGGGGCATTTTGGGGATTTTTGGGGGGAATTTTGGGGGTCTTTTGGGTATAATTTTAGGATATTTTGGAGGGGTATTTTGGGGATAATTTTAGGATATTTTGGGGGTTATTTTTGGGATATTTTTGGGATATTTTGGGTATTTTGGGGTAATTTTAAGATTTTTGGGATATTTTGGGGATATTTTGGGTGGGATTTTGGGATATTTTCGGATATTTTGGGGATATTTTGGGTGGGATTTTGGGATATTTTCGGATATTTTTTGGGGTGGTTTTGGGGTATTTTGGGTGGTCCTGACCCCTCCTTTCCCCCCCCTCCCCCAGTCCGGTGTTGCCGTCGCATCGTGGGGGGCTCCGAATGCCCCGGGGGTCGCACCCGGCGCTGGTTTCTCTGTTCCAGTTTGACCAGTTCGTCTGCGGGGGGGTCCTGCTGAGCCCCCACTGGGTGCTCAGCGCCGCCCACTGCGCCCGCAGGTGCACACTGGGAGCACTGGGAGGGACTGGGAGGGACTGGGAGGGACTGGGAGGATTGGGAGGGACTGGGAGGGATTGAGGGGATTGGGGGCACTGGGAGGGGATTGGGGGCACTGGGAGGGGATTGGGAGGCACTGGGAGGGGATTGGGGGCACTGGGAGGGGATTGGGGGCACTGGGAGGGACTGGGAGGATTGGGAGGCACTGGGAGGGGATTGGGAGGCACTGGGAGGGGATTGGGGGCACTGGGAGGGACTGGGAGGGGATTGGGAGGCACTGGGAGGGATTGGGGGCACTGGGAGGGGATTGGGAACCACTGGGAGGGATTGGGAGGGATTGGGGGCACTGGGATAAACTGGGAGGGACTGGGAGGGGATTGGGAGGCACTGGGATGGACTGGGAGGGGATTGGGGGCACTGGGAGGGACTGGGAGTGCACTGGGGGACTGGGATAAACTGGGAGGGGACTGGGAGGGGATTGGGGGCACTGGGAGGGACTGGGAGGATTGGGAGGCACTGGGAGGATTGAGGGCACTGGGAGGGGATTGGGGGCACTGGGAGGGACTGGAGGGGATTGGGAGGCACTGGGAGGGGATTGGGGGCACTGGGAGGGATTGGGAACCACTGGGAGGGGACTGGGAGGGGATTGGGGGCACTGGGATAAACTGGGAGGGACTGGGAGGGGATTGGGAGGCACTGGGATGGACTGGGAGGGGATTGGGGGCACTGGGAGGGACTGGGAGTGCACTGGGGGGACTGGGATAAACTGGGAGGGACTGGGAGGGGATTGGGGGCACTGGGGGATTGGGGGACTGGGATGGATTGGGAGGGACTGGGAGTGACTGGGAGGGATTGGGGGCACTGGGAGGGACTGGGAAGGGAGTGGGAGGGACTGGGAGGGATTGGGGGCACTGGGAGGGACTGGGAGGGAATTGGGGGAGGACTGGGAGGGGATTGGGGGACTGGGAGGGGATTGGGGGCACTGGGGGGCACTGGGAGGGACTGGGAGGGAATTGGGATAAACTGGGAGGGACTGGGAGGGGATTGGGGGCACTGGGAGGGACTGGGAGCATTGGGGAGTTACTGGGGGATACTGGGAGCTACTGGGGAGCACTGGGAGCATTGGAGGGTCACTTGGAGCACTGGGAGGGAACTGGGAGCTACTGGGAGACACTGGGCCATACTGGGGGATACTGGGCCATACTGAGGGGTACTGGGGCTTACTGGAAGCTACTGGGGAGCACTGGGGAGCACTGGGTCTTACTGGGAGACACTGGGAGCATTGGGAGCTACTGGGAAGCAGTGGAAGATACTGGGGGATACTGGGAGTGAACTGGGAGCTACTGGGGGATACTGGGCCATACTGGGAGTGAACTGGGAGCTACTGAGGGATACTGGGGGTACTGGGGGATACTGAGAGCTACTGGGAACACTGGGAGCTACTGGGGAGCACTGGGAGCATTGGAGGGGCACTTGGAGCACTGGGAGGGAACTGGGAGCACTGGGAGTGAACTGGGAGCTACTGGGGGTTACTGGGCCATACTGGGGGATACTGGGGGTTACTGGAAGCTACTGGGGAGCACTGGGGAGCACTGGGGCTTACTGGGAGACACTGGGAGCATTGGGAGCTACTGGAGAGTACTGGGAGCTACTGGGAGACACTGGGAGCTACTGGGAGACACTGGGCCATACTGGGGGGCGCTGGGGGATACTGGGGGATACTGGGCCATACTGGGGGATACTGGGCCATACTGGGGGATACTGGGCCATACTGGGGGGTACTGGGGCTTACTGGGGGATACTGGGGAGCACTGGGGCTTACTGGGAGACACTGGGAGCATTGGGAGCTACTGGGAAGCAGTGGAAGATACTGGGGGATACTGGGAGCACTGGGAGACACTGGGGGTTACTGGGGGATACTGGGCTGTACTGGGGGATACTGGGGGGCACTGGGGCTTACTGGAAGCTACTGGGGAGTACTGGGGAGTACTGGGGCTTACTGGGAGACACTGGGAGCATTGGGAGCTACTGGAGAGCATTGGGAGCTGCTGGGAGACACTGGGAGTGAACTGGAAGCTACTGGGGGATACTGGGCCATACTGGGGGGTACTGGGCCATACTGGAAGCTACTGGGGAGCACTGGGGCTTACTGGGAGACACTGGGAGCTTTGGGAGCTACTGGAGAGTACTGGGAGCTACTGGGAGACACTGGGAGTGAACTGGGAGCTACTGGGGGATACTGGGAGGCACTGGGAGGGTACTGGGCCATACTGGGCCATACTGGGAGGGAACTGGGCCATACTGGGAGCACTGGGGGGTCTGACCTGTGCCCCCCTCAGCCCCCTGCAGGTGAGGGCAGGTGGGCACAGGTGAGGGGGGGGCACGGGGGGCGATGGCACTGGGAGGGAACTGGGAGCACTGGGGGATACTGGGCCATACTGGGAGATACTGGGATTTACTGGGAGATACTGGGAGCTACTGGAGAGTACTGGGAGACACTGGGAGCATCGGGAGCTACTGGAGAGCACTGGGATCTACTGGGAGCACTGGGAGTGAACTGGGAGCTACTGGGCCATACTGGGGGATACTGGGCCATACTGGGGGATACTGGGCCATACTGGGAGATACTGGGATGTTACTGGGAGATACTGGGAGCTACTGGAGAGTACTGGGAGACACTGGGAGCATTGGGAGCTACTGGAGAGCACTGGGAGCTACTGGGAGCACTGGGAGTGAACTGGGAGCTACTGGGGGATACTGGGGGATACTGGGCCATACTGGGGGATACTGGGCCATACTGGGGGATACTGGGCCATACTGGGAGATACTGGGATTTACTGGGAGATACTGGGAGCTACTGAGTACTGGGAGACACTGGGAGCATTGGGAGCTACTGGGAGCAGGGCACTGGGAGCTACTGGGAGCACTGGGAGGAACTGGGAGCTACTGGGCCATACTGGGAGATACTGGGCCATACTGGGCCATACTGGGAGCACTGGGAGGGTCTCACCTGTGCCCCCCTCAGCCCCCTGCAGGTGAGGGCAGGTGGGCACAGGTGAGGGGGGGGCACAGGGGGCGATGGCACTGGGAGGGAACTGGGAGCACTGGGGGATACTGGGCCATACTGGGGGCTACTGGGCCATACTGGGAGCACTGGGGGGTCTCACCTGTGCCCTCTGTGCCTCAGCCCCCTGCAGGTGAGGGCAGGTGGGCACAGCCTGTCCCAGCCCGAGGGGCACGAACAATTCGCGGCGGCCGCGGAGCTGGTGCCGCACCCCGAGTTCCAGGGGGGAGAGCCCCAATTCCAGAGGGGAAATCCCGGATTCCAGAAGGATCCCAGATTCCAGAGAGGAAATCCTGAATTGCAGAGGGGAAATGATCCCGAATTCCAGAAGGATCAGGAATTCCAGAGGGGAAATCCCGAATTTCAGAGGGAAAATGATCCCGAATTTTGGAGGGGAAATGATCCTGAATTCCAGAGGGAAAATCCCGAATTTTGGAGGAGAAATCCCGAATTCCAGAAGGACCCAGAATTCCAGAAGGATCCAGAATTCCAGAATGATCCCGAATTCCAGAGGGAAAACCCCAGATTCCAGAAGGATTCAGAATTCCAGCAGGACCCAGAATTCCAGAGGGGAAATCCCAAATTCCAGAGGATAAATCCCAAATCCCAGAAGGTTCCGGAATTCCAGCAGGACCCGCAATTCCAGAGGGGAAATCCCGAATTCCAGAAGTTCCCGGAATCCCCTCGGGGAGCCGATCCCGAATTCCCGGGGGGGGATCCCGGGGGTCGCTCCCACGACCTCCTCCTGGTGCGGGTGGAGCCGCCGTTCACCTGGACCCCCCTGGTGCAGCCCCTCCCCCTCCCCAGCGAGCCCCCCAGCCCCGGCACCCCCTGTGACGTCATGGGGTGGGGCAGCACCGGCGGCGACAACGGTGAGGCACTGGGAGGCACTGGGAGGCACTGGGAGGGACTGGGAGGGGACTGGAGAGGATTGGGAGGGGATTGGGGGCACTGGGGGCACTGGGAGGGCATTGGGGGGCACTGGGAGGGACTGGGAGGGGATTGGGGGGCACTGGGAGGGACTGGGAAGGGATTGGGGGGCACTGGGAGGGACTGGGGGCCAGGTGTGTCCCCAGGTGTGTCAGGTGTGTCCCCTCCTCCCCAGGTGTGTTCATCTGCCGGGGCTGGGACTGGGAGGGACTGGGAAGGACTGGGAGGGGATTGGGATAAACTGGGAGGGACTGGGATGGACTGGGAGGGGATTGGTGGCACCAGTTCAGGGTTCCAGGTGTGTCCCCAGGTTGGAGGGGTTGTCCCTGTCCCAGATGTGTCCCAGGTGTGTCCCAGGTGTGTCCCAGGTGTGTCCCCTGTCCCAGGTGTGTCCCAGGTGTGTCCCAGATGTGTCCCAGGTGTGTCCCCTGTCCCCAGGTGTGTCCCAGGTGTGTCCCAGGTGTGTCCCAGGTGTGTCCCAGGTGTGTCCCCAGGTGTGTCCCAGGTGTGTCCCAGGTGTGTCCCCAGCTGTCCCCAGGTGTGTCCCAGGTGTGTCCCAGCTATCCCCAGGTGTGTCCCAGGTGTGTCCCAGGTGTGTCATCTGTGCCCAGGTGTGTCCCCAGGTGTGTCCCTGTCCCCAGGTGTGTCCCAGGTGTGTCCCAGGTGTGTCCCAGGTGTGTCCCAGGTGTGTCCCAGGTGTGTCCCCTGTCCCAGGTGTGTCCCAGGTGTGTCCCAGGTGTGTCCCCAGGTGTGTCCCAGGTGTGTCCCCTGTCCCCAGGTGTGTCCCAGGTGTGTCCCAGGTGTGTCCCAGGTGTGTCACCTGCCCTGTCCCCCCCAGAGGAGTTCCCTGACGTCCCTCACTGTGTCGTGTCCCCTGGTGGCCGTCCCAGAGTGCCAGGGCAGGCCCAGGTGTGTCCCAGGTGTGTCCCAGGTGTGTCCCCAGGTGTGTCCCAGGTGTGTCCCAGCTGTCCCCAGGTGTGTCCCAGGTGTGTCCCAGGTGTGTCCCCATCACTCCCAGGTGTGTCCCAGGTGTGTCCCAGGTGTGTCCCCTGTCCCAGGTGTGTCCCCAGGTGTGTCCCAGGTGTGTCCCAGGTGTGTCCCAGGTGTGTCCCAGGTGTGTCCCAGGTGTGTCCCCTGTCCCAGGTGTGTCCCAGGTGTGTCCCAGCTGTCCCCAGGTGTGTCCCAGGTGTGTCCCCATCACTCCCAGGTGTGTCCCAGGTGTGTCCCAGGTGTATCCCAGGTGTGTCCCAGGTGTGTCCCCTGTTCCCAGGTGTGTCCCAGGTGTGTCCCAGGTGTGTCCCAGGTGTGTCCCAGGTGTGTCCCCTGTCCCCAGGTGTGTCCCAGGTGTGTCCCAGCTGTCCCCAGGTGTGTCCCAGGTGTGTCCCAGGTGTGTCCCAGGTGTGTCCCCATTACCCCCAGGTGTGTCCCCAGGTGTGTCCCCAGGTGTGTCCCCAGGTGTGTCCCAGGTGTGTCCCAGGTGTGTCCCAGGTGTGTCCCCTGTCCCAGGTGTGTCCCCAGGTGTGTCCCCAGGTGTGTCCCAGGTGTGTCCCCAGGTGTGTCCCCAGGTGTGTCCCAGGTGTGTCCCCATCACTCCCAGGTGTGTCCCAGGTGTGTCCCCAGGTGTGTCCCAGGTGTGTCCCCAGCTGTCCCCAGGTGTGTCCCAGGTGTGTCCCAGGTGTGTCCCAGGTGTGTCCCCTGTCCCCAGGTGTGTCCCAGGTGTGTCCCAGGTGTGTCCCAGGTGTGTCCCCGGTGTGTCCCAGGTGTGTCGCCAGGTGTGTCCCAGGTGTGTCCCAGGTGTGTCCCCTGTCCCCAGGTGTGTCCCAGGTGTGTCCCAGGTGTGTCCCAGGTGTGTCCCCTGTCCCCAGGTGTGTCCCAGGTGTGTCCCAGGTGTGTCCCAGGTGTGTCCCAGGTGTGTCCCCAGGTGTGTCCCAGGTGTGTCCCGGCTGTGTCCCCAGCTGTCCCCAGGTGTGTGCCCAGGTGTGTGACATGTGTGTCCCAGGTGTGTGCCAGGTGTGTGTCATCTGTGCCCAGTGTGTGCCAGGTGTGTGACATCTGTCCCCAGGTGTGTCCCAGGTGTGTCCCAGGTGTGTCCCAGCTGTGTCTCAGGTGTGTCCCAGGTGTGTCTCAGGTGTGTCCCAGGTGTGTCCCCTGTCCCCAGGTGTGTCCCAGGTGTGTCCCAGGTGTGTCCCAGGTGTGTCCCAGGTGTCCCTGTCCCCAGGTGTGCTCCCAGGTGTGTCCCAGGTGTGTCCCAGGTGTGTCACCTGCCCTGTCCCCCCCAGAGGAGTTCCCTGACGTCCCTCACTGTGTCAATGTCACCCTGGTGGCCGTACCTGAGTGCCAGGGCAGGGACAGGGCCAGGTGTGTCCCAGGTGTGTCCCAGGTGTGTCCCAGCTGTGCCAGGTGTGTCCCAGGTGTGTCCCAGGTGTGTCCCAGGTGTGTCCCAGCTGTGCCAGGTGTGTCCCAGGTGTGTCCCAGCTGTGCCAGGTGTGTCCCAGGTTTGTCCCAGGTGTGTCCCAGGTGTGTCCCAGGTGTGTCCCAGGTGTGTCACCTGCCCTGTCCCCCCCAGAGGAGTTCCCTGACGTCCCTCACTGTGTCAATGTCACCCTGGTGGCCGTCCCCGAGTGCCAGGGCAGGGACAGGGCCAGGTGTGTCCCAGGTGTGTCCCAGGTGTGTCCCAGGTGTGTGCCCAGGTGTGTGTCATCTGTGCCCAGGTGTGTCCCAGGTGTGTCCCAGGTGTGTCCCCATCACTCCCAGGTGTGTCCCAGGTGTGTCCCAGGTGTGTCCCCAGGTTGTGTCCCAGGTGTGCCCTGTCCCCAGGTGTGCCCCTGTTCCCAGGTGTGTCCCAGGTGTGTCCCAGGTGTGTCCCAGGTGTGTCCCAGGTGTGTCCCCTGTCCCAGGTGTGTCCCAGTGTGTCCCAGTGTGTCCCAGCTGTCCCCAGGTGTGTCCCAGGTGTGTCCCAGGTGTGTCCCAGGTGTGTCCCCATTACCCCCAGGTGTGTCCCCAGGTGTGTCCCAGGTGTGTCCCCAGGTGTGTCCCAGGTGTGTCCCAGGTGTGTCCCAGGTGTGTCCCAGGTGTGTCCCCAGGTGTGTCCCAGGTGTGTCCCAGGTGTGTCCCCAGGTGTGTCCCAGGTGTGTCCCCAGGTGTGTCCCCATGCTGCCCCAGGTGTGTCCCCAGGTGTCGTCCCAGGTGTGTCCCAGGTGTGTCCCAGGTGTGTCCCCAGCGTTCCCAGGTGTGTCCCAGGTGTGTCCCCATCACCCCCAGGTGTGTCCCAGGTGTGTCCCAGGTGTGTCCCAGGTGTGTCCCAGCTGTCCCCAGGTGTGTCCCCTGTCCCCAGGTGTGTCCCAGGTGTGTCCCAGGTGTGTCACCTGCCCTGTCCCCCCCAGAGGAGTTCCCTGACGTCCCTCACTGTGTCAATGTCACCCTGGTGGCCGTCCCCGAGTGCCAGGGCAGGGACAGGGCCAGGTGTGTCCCAGGTGTGTCCCAGGTGTGTCCCAGGTGTGTCCCCAGGTGTGTCACCTGTCCCTCAGGTGTGTCCCAGGTGTGTCCCCAGGTGTGTCCCAGGTGTGTCACCTGCCCTGTCCCCCCCAGAGGAGTTCCCTGACGTCCCTCACTGTGTCAATGTCACCCTGGTGGCCGTCCCTGAGTGCCAGGTGTCCTACGGGCCGCAGGTGACCGACGACATGCTCTGCGCGGGCGTGGCCGAGGGCGGCAAGGACTCCTGCCAGGTACGGGCGCAGGTGTCACCATCGTGTCACCATCGTGTCCCCAGGTGTGTCCCCAGGTGTGTCACCTGTCCCCCAGATGTCACCTCCCTGTCCTCAGGTGTGTCCCCAGGTGTGTCCCCAGGTGTGTCCCCAGGTGTGTCACCTGTCCCCCAGGTGTGTCCCCAGGTGTGTCACCTGTCCCCCAGGTGTGTCCCCAGGTGTGTCCCCAGGTGTCACCACCCTGTCCCCAGGTGTTTCACCTGTCCCCAGGTCTGTCACCTGTTCCCAGGTGTGTCACCATCCTGTCCCCAGGTGTGTCACCTGTCCCCAGGTGTGTCCCAGGTGTGTCACCTGGCCCCAGGTGTATCCCCAGGTGTGTCATCTGTCCTAGGTGTCACCTGTCCCCAGGTGTGTCCTCAGTCCCCAGGTGTCACCATTGTGTCACCATCGTGTGCCCAGGTGTGTCCCAGGTGTGTCACCTGTCCCCAGGTGTGTCCCCTGTCCCAGGTGACACCATCACGGCCCCAGGTGTGTCACCTGCCACCCAGGTGTCACCTCCCTGTCCCCAGATGTCACCTCCCTGTCCCCAGGTGTCACCTCCCTGTCCCCAGGTGTGTCCCCAGGTGTGTCCCCAGGTGTGTCACCTGTCCCAGGTGTCACCATTCTGTCCCCAAGTGCCACCTCCCTGTCTCCAGGTGTCACCTGTCCCCAGGTGTGTCACCTGTCCCAGGTGTCACCACCCTGCCCCCAGGTGTCATCACTTTGTTCTCAGGTGTGTCACTTGTCCCCAGGTGTGTCCCCTGTCCCCAGGTGTGTCACGTGTCCCCCAGTGTCACCATTGTGTCCCCAGGTGTCACCTCCCTGTCTCCAGGTGTGTCCCCTGTCCCCAGGTGTGTCCCCAGGTGTGTCCCCAGGTGTCACCATTGTCCCCAGGTGTGTCCCCAGGTGTGTCCCAGGTGTGTCCCCTGTCCCCCAGGTGTGTCACCTGTCCCCCAGGTGTCACCATTCTGTCCCAAAGTACCACCACCCTGTCCCCAGGTGTGTCACCTGTCCCCCAGGTGTGTCCCCAGGTGTGTCCCCAGGTGTGTCACCTGTCCCCAGGTGTGTCCCCAGGTGTGTCACCTGGCCCCAGGTGTATCCCCAGGTGTGTCATCTGTCCTAGGTGTCACCTGTCCCCAGGTGTGTCCTCAGTCCCCAGGTGTCACCATTGTGTCACCATCGTGTGCCCAGGTGTGTCTCAGGTGTGTCACCTGTCCCAGGTGTCACCATTGTGTCACCATCGTGTCCCCAGGTGTGTCAACTGGCCCCAGATGTCACCTCCCTGTCCCCAGGTGTCACCTCCCTGTCCCCAGGTGTGTCCCCAGGTGTGTCCCCAGGTGTGTCACCTGTCCCCAGGTGACACCATTGTGTCCCCAGGTGTGTCACCTGTCCCCCAGGTGTGACCTCCCTGTCCCCAGGTGTGTCACCTGTCCCCAGGTGTGTCACCCTCGTGTCCCCAGGTGTCACCACCCTGTCCCCACGTGTCCCCTCCTTGGCCCCAGGTGTGTCCCCTGTCCCCAAGTGCCACCACCCTGTCCCCAGGTGTGTCCCCAGGTGTGTCCCCAGTCCCCAGGTGTGTCCCAGGTGTGTCACCTGTCCCCAAGTGCCACCACCCTGTCCCCAGGTGTGTCCCCAGGTGTGTCACCTGTCCCTCAAGTGTGTCCCCAGGTGTGTCCCCAGGTGTGTCACCTGTCCCCAGGAGTCACCACCCTGTTCCTGATATCCCCTCAATGTCCCCTCTGTCCCCTTTTTGTCCCCAGGGTGACTCTGGGGGTCCCCAGGGTGACTCTGATGCCCCTCTGATGTCCCCTCTGTCCCCAGGGTGACTCTGGGGGTCCCCAGGGTGACTCTGATGTCCCCTTTGTGTCCCCAGGGTGACTCTGGGGGTCCCCAGGGTGACTCTGATGTCACTCTGATGTCACTCTGATGTCCCCTCTGATGTCCCTCTGATGTCCCCTCTGTCCCCAGGGTGACTCTGATGTCACTCTGATGTCCCCTTTGTGTCCCCAGGGTGACTCTGGGGGTCCCCTGATGTCCCTCTGATGTCCCCTCTGTCCCCAGGGTGACTCTGGGGGTCCCCAGGGTGACTCTGGGGGTCCCCAGGGTGACTCTGATGTCCCCTCTGTGTCCCCAGGGTGACTCTGGGGGTCCCCAGGGTGACTCTGATGTCCCCTCTGTGTCCCCAGGGTGACTCTGGGGGTCCCCAGGGTGACTCTGATGTCACTCTGATGTCCCCTCTGTCCCCAGGGTGACTCTGGGGGTCCCCAGGGTGACTCTGATGTCCCCTTTGTGTCCCCAGGGTGACTCTGGGATGTCCCCTCTGTCCCCAGGGTGACTCTGATGTCACTCTGATGTCACTCTGATGTCCCCTCTGTCCCCAGGGTGACTCCGGGGGTCCCCAGGGTGACTCTGATGTCCCCTTTGTGTCCCCAGGGTGACTCTGGGGGTCCCCTGATGTCCCCTCTGTCCCCTTTGTGTCCCCAGGGTGACTCTGGGGGTCCCCTGACGTGCGGGGGGTCCCCAGGGTGACTCTGATGTCACTCTGATGTCCCCTTTGTGTCCCCAGGGTGACTCCGGGGGTCCCCAGGGTGACTCTGATGTCACTCTGATGTCCCCAGGGTGACTCTGATGTCACTCTGATGTCCTCTGATGTCCCCTCTGTCCCCAGGGTGACTCTGATGTCCCTCTGATGTCCCCAGGGTGACTCTGGGGGTCCCCAGGGTGACTCTGATGTCCCTCTGATGTCCCCAGGGTGACTCTGATGTCACTCTGATGTCCCCTCTGTCCTCAGGATGACTCTGGGGGTCCCCTGACGTGCGGGGGGTGACTCTGGGGGTCCCCTGATGCCACCTTTGTGTCCCCAGGGTGACTCTGGGGGTCCCCTGATGTCCCCCTGATGTCCCCTCTGTCCCCAGGGTGACTCTGGGATGTCCCCTCTGTCCCCAGGGTGACTCCGGGGGTCCCCTGATGTCCCCTCTCTCCCCTTTTTGTGTCCCCAGGGTGACTCCGGGGGTCCCCTGACGTGTGGGGGGTCCCCAGGGTGACTCTGATGTCCCCTGATGTCCCCTTTGTGTCCCCAGGGTGACTCAGGGGGTCCCCTGACGTGCGGGGGGTCCCTCCAGGGCATCGTCTCGTGGGGGGAGCAGCCCTGTGGGCAGCCGGGACGCCCGGGGGTCTACGCGGGGGTCCACGCCCACCTCGACTGGATCCGGGGGGTCATCGGGGACCAGGAGACCCCCTGAGACCCCCCCCCAAAAAATCCTCACCCCTCCCAAAAACCTCCCTGACCCCCCAAAACCCCAAAATCCCCCAAAATTCCCTTCAAAATCCCCCAAATTCCCCCAAAATCACCCCAAAATCCCCCAAAATCCCCCCCAAAACCCAGCCTGGGACCCACCTCAACTGGATCCGGGGGGTCATCGGGGACCAGGAGACCCCCTGAGACCCCCCCAAAAAAATACTGACCCCCCCAAAAAATCCTGACCCCAAAAAACCCCAAAATCCCCTCAAATTCCCCCAAAATCCCCTCAAATTCCCCAAAATCCCCCCAAAACCCACCTCCTGGGACCCACCTCGACTGGATCCAGGGGTCATCAGGGACCAGGAGACCCCTGAGACCCCCCAAAATCCTGACCCCCAAAAATACTGACCCCAAAAACCCCAAATCCCCAAAATTCCATCAAAATCACCCCAAAATCCCACCCTAAGACCCCAAATCCCACCCTGGGACCCCTAAAACCCACCCTGGGACCCACCTCGACTGGATCCAGGAGGGTCATCGGGGACCAGGAGACCCTGAGACCCCCCAAAAATACTGACCCCCCAAAAATCCTGACCCCCAAAACCCCAAAATCCCCCAAAATTCCCCAAAATCCCCCAAAATCCCCACAAATTCCCCAATATCCACCCTGGGACCCCCAAATCCCACCCTGGGACCCCCAAATCTTCCCCAAATCCTCCCTGGGACCCCCAAACCCAACCTGGGACCCTCAAATCCCATCCTGGGACCCCAAATCCCCCTGGGACCCCAAAGCCCCCAAATCCCACCCTGGGACCCCCAAATCTTCCCAAAATCCTCCTGGGACCCCAAATCCCACCCCTGGGATCCCCAAACCCACCCTGAGACCCTCAAATCCTGAATTCTGGGACCC
>NW_026087937.1:0-24820 GCF_022539395.1 Myiozetetes cayanensis | reverse complement strand
GAGAGGTGCAGCAGGAAGAAGTCCCTGGGGGTGTGCAGGTGCTGGTCGCAGGCTACGGCGCTGAGGATGAGGCCGTTGCCCAGGAGGGCAGCCAGGGAGATGCCCAGGAAGAGCCAGAAGTGCAGCAGCTGCAGCTCCCGCCTGTCTGAAAATGCCAGCAGGAGGAACTGGGCCATGGAGCTGCTGTTGGGCATTTGCTCCTTCCTCAGAGTGTTTGGATCTTTAGAGGAGAAGTCAATGCTGAGTTAGACCAGGCTGCTGCAGCCAAACAGGACACGTCTCACAGCCACCCCACTCTCAGGCTCTCTCTCCTCACTTGACCTTCCTGCAGCTCCCTCCCCTGAGCTCTGGCTGTTGCTGCCTGAATTCCTTGTGTTTGTTCTCCCAGTTGCAACTGCCACGGTTAGGAGTGGTTGTGGATGTGAGAAATCCCTGACTTTTCCATTACATTGCAGGTCAAGTCTTGTGGGTTCTGAGGGCACAGGGACGGTCCCTCAGTGCAGACAGAAGAGCTGCTCTGCCCATCAGTCTGTGCTCAGCTGCCCTGTGCTGGCAGCTTGGAGTTGCAGGAGCATCAAACTCAGCTGCTCCCCTACACAGAAACTGCACAGAGAGCCAGGAATCCCTGTCTCAAGAACAGATTGACACACTCCTCATCTTTTCATCTCCCCCCTCCCAGAGTGAGACACCAAATGCTCATTGCAGCTGCCCAGAGCATTTCCATGGAGTTAGCACTGAGGAGTTTTCTCCACGGGGATCCTGTGCAGCACAAAGATACTCTGGCAGAGCTGTGCCCTTCTGGAGGGCACCTGCAGCCCTGCAGGACACCCAGGGAAACAGCTGAAGAGCCTGAAGTTGCCTGGAGGGCACTTGGGCACTTTGCTCCCACAGACACATCCCCACAGCAGCACCCAAAGGGTTTTTTTCTGCACAGGAATCTGCCCCCCCAAATCCAACACTGGCTCAGAAAAGCCAACGGTGAGAAGAAGGAGAGCCCAGGCAGCAGGGGATGGCAGGGAAATGCAGAGTGCTGCTGCCAAGGGAGGAGGGACAGGCAGAGACGCATGGAAATGAAGGGTCTTGTCCTTGCCTGGGCTCTGGCTGCTGCAGGGCAATGCCCAGCCCAGCCCCCGTGGGCCTGAGGGCAGAGGCTCTGCTTGGGCTGGCAAAGGAGCCCAGGCAGGAGCTGCTCAGGGAAGGGCTCTGTGCCACAGACACAGGCAGGGAGGGGCCACATCCCCCTGGGCAGCACTTGTGGCAGCAGGACATTTTCAAAGGGATTGCTCTCAACTGAAAAGAAGAGCACCTATAGTACCACCCAGCTTATGTTCCCCATGCCAAAAGGGATTGCCCTGGGCCAGTGACTGTAGATCACTCTTGGACAGAGAGGGGAGGTCGCTTTCGCTAAAGGTTGGCCTCGATTTCGGGAAATGGGGAGCTGAGCACAAAGGGCAGCGCGATGATAAAAAATGCCCCACTGCTCCCCTCTCTCCCTGACAGAGACCCAGAGCAAGTGTCCCTAAGATGGAGTTGGTTGTCTCCCCACCAACTCACAATAAGCAGTGACAACTACCAAACAGTTCTTGTGAGACCTTCCAGTACCTGCTGGAAAATACATTTTAACTGGGACTGCTCCATCTAATACTACAGGGTTAACAGTTATCCCACACTCAGTGACTGTAGACAACCCTAAGGCTCTATTTCCACCCGTGGAGCAAGACACAGAAACACCCATTGCCAATTTAGCCTGCATCAACATCAAAGGGGTAGGAGGAGCCCAGACACCTCTCCAAGTATCTTAACTTTACTGACTGAAGGACCAGAAGGTAAAACTGCCTCAGCAAAGCCCTATGTCCTTAATATCCCAATGACCCTCTGGGGCAGAGATATGATAGGACAATGGGGAGTCCAACTAACTACCTCAAATTTAGTTTAAAGGCCACTGGTGAGCTGCAGTCTCCTGCTCTCACATGGCTCTCTGACCAGCCAATCTGGGTATCCCAGTGGCCCCTAAAAGGAGAGAAATTGCAGCAAATCAACCTGCTAGTACATGAACAACTAGGAAAGGGACCTGACGTGCCAACTGATAGTCCCTGGAATTTCCCCATTTTTACTCTACCAAAGTCCAATGGAAAGTGGAGACTGCTACAGGATTTAAGAGAACTCAACAAAATAATAGAGCCGATCGGGACTCTCCAGTCAGGAATTCAATCACCAACAACGATAGCTTCACAGTGGCCTATTGTTCTTATTGATATAAAAGATCATTTCTTTAACACTGCATTAAACCCTGAAGACTCTCGTAGGTTCACCTTTACAGTGCCTTCCATCAACGCAGCAGAACCATCTCAGCGCTATCACTGGACAGTCCTCCCACAAGGAAGGAGGAACAGCCCCTCCATTTGCCAAAGAGTCGTTGCAGACGTGTTATCACCAATCCATCGACAGTGTCCCGATACCATCGTATATCACTCTAGGGACGATCTCTTGCTGGCAGCGCAATCCGAGGGACAACTCATGCAAGTGCATTTGTCTGTGAAAACTGCACTATTGACACATGGTCTGAAATTGCACCGGGGAAAGAACAAGTGACAGTTCCATGGAAATACCTTGGATTTCAAATTAAGAACACCACTATTCAGCCCCAGACTGTTACTTTACCCACTGACATCCATACCTTAAATGATTTGCAGTCACTACTGGGCTTAATCAGTTGGGTTAGGCCTCTGTTAGGTGTAATAACAGACACCCTGAAACTGCTCTTTCAGCTCCTGAAAGGGGAGGCAGACTTAACCTGTCCTCGAAGCTTAACACCGGCAGCCCTGGCAATATTAAAGGAAATAAATCAAAGACTGAGTTCCTGACAAAGTAAAAGAAAAGTGTGGGGGTGGGGATACCTCTTGTCTTAGTAATTTTTAAAGGTATCAAACAATCTTTTGCTGTAATAGGACAATTAGATGTAAAAGGCAAAGACTTTCTGTTATGGGAATGGGTTTTTTTAAGCTTCCAGTTTTCCAAATCCATTCCTACATATCCTGAGATGCTCTCCAAAGTCTGCTACAAAAGCAGATTGCGGCTTTGGGAACTCCTGGGGAGGGATCCAGATATTATTTATGTTCCTCTGTCTACTGTTCAACTAACTCAATTGCAGATTCATAGCTCTGATTTTCAGTTAGCCACTACTGATTACAGGGGTCAATTTTCAGTTCACCTTCCCTCTATTCCTTTTTTGTAACTGCTAGCCCTTACTCAGCCAGAGCTAACACACAACTATTCTCCTGTTCCACTAACAAGTGCTAGAACTGTGCTCACAGATGGTTCTGGCAGAACGTCTAACGCAGCAGTCACCTGGCTCAGAGCAGGAAAATGGGTATATGACACACACAAGGTAAGAGGTTCCTCTCAGATAGCAGAGCTCTCTGCAGTCATACCTGCATTTCAACTATTTCCAGAGCCTTTAAACATTGTTTCCCATTCAGCCTCTGTCGTTGGAGCAGTCTGACAAATTGAGAATTCATCCATAAAAGATATCTCCAATTACAATTAGCTCATCATTACTGTATGAAATGAGTCATCGTAAACACAAATTCCACAAAGTCCACATTCATTCTCACACTTCTCTCCCAGGGCCCATCCCAGCAGGAATTTATGTGGCAGATCAAATAGCTTAGTCAGGGGACCTTGCCCAAACTGCAGTGGTTCCAAACAATTTCAAAAAAGCAAAGCTGTCCCACAGTTTTTTTCACCAAAATGCAAAATCCCTCCAAAAAACATTCCACCTTACACTATCTCAAGCCAGAGCAATTTCTGTGTGCCCCGACTGCCAGAGACTCCTCTACCATCTGAGGGGGTTAATTCCTCATGGAATTAACCCACTGGACATCTGGCAGTCGGGCATAACGCATTATTCACCATTTGGAAAATTAAAACACATCCATGTGTCCATTGACACATGTTCTGGTGCCATTGCAGCAGCAACACATGCAGGAGAGAAGGCCCAAGATGTCAACAAACACCTTCTCTCTGCAATATCAGTCCTTGGCATCCCCAAATGATAAAAACAGATAACAGACCGGCATACACTTCTCACTCTTTAAATAAGTTTTTCAACATGTGGGGCTTCTGCCATGTCACAGGGATCCCCCCGTCTCCCACTGGTCAAACAGTGCTAGAGCGTGCTCATCAAACACTCAAGAATATGTTAACCAAACAACAAAACACCACAATTGGACTTGGTGAGTGTGGGCATGGTTGGGGTTGGGCCAATGTGCTGCTAAAGTCAGACATTGATTTTGGTTTCCTTTCTTGAAGCTGACGAAGAGAAGAACCCAGGGACTGCAGGAACCCCTGAGCCAGCCCAAGGGATGTGCTTTTGGAAGGTGGATGGTCAGGCCCAAATCTCTGCAAGATAAGTGGAGGACTCTGAACCAGAGAGGGGATGAGAGCCGGGTACAGGCTTGGGAATTGCTAGGAGGGCTTTTGAAATGAACGTAGGGAGGGGATGTCTCAAAACAAGTCCCTTAGGAGACGGAAATGGAGAGGCTGAGTTTTGACCCCAGCACTGGGGTGTGCAGGGCAGAGCAGAGAATCTCCCCCATGTAAGATTCTTGTGGGTCCATCTTTGCAGTTCTGACAGGCACTGCTTGTCAAGTCCAGTCCTCTCCATTCCGGAATAGCCCCTGGCAACCAAAGAACCAACACCCCACACTAGCACAGTCAGACCCACCCATGTGCTTTGAGCCCTTTTGTTATGCCACAGCCTATCCTGTCCATTCTGGAATAGCCTGTGGATACCAAAAAACCAAGCCCCTACCATGTGACAGTTCAACCCTATCCATGTTCCAAAGACCCCTTTGTGATGTCACAGCCTATCCTCTCCATTCTGGAATAGCCCCTGGCAACCAAAAAGCCAACGTCCCAAAACCCTGAAATGTAGCCCCATCTGTGTGTCCTGGGTACCTCTGTGATGTTACAACCCGTCCTCTCCATTCTGGAATAGCCCCTGGAAACCAAAGAACCAATGTTACAAAATGTCAAAGTGCAGCCCCACCCATCTGCCATGGGCCCCTTTGTGATGTTAGGGCCTTTCCCCCAAGAAAGAAAGCCTGTAACCTTTGGCTTTGAGGTTCAGTTGGTGGGGCACCTGGGCACTCCACGGGCAGCATGAGCTTTCTGTCCTGCCACCTTTTGTCTGGGAAGAATGTTTGACCATATTCAATTTTGGGAGTCTCACCAACAAGTTCAGTGCAGGTTTCCTACCCGAGTTTAAATGAGACACAGGTGTTTTGCTGAGGATGAGCTATGAGAAAAGACCAAAACTCCTCCCTCTAAGCAATTAAAAATACCAAATTAAGAGGCTCCGGTTGAAGTAGGTATGTGTGTATTGGCAGAAGCAATGAAAGAAAACAAGTAAAATAACCAAACAATGCTCCTATACCCACCAAAAATCCCCTTCAAAACAAACCAATAAACAAGCAAAGGACAAAAAGTAAACAGTTCAGTTTGTGCCCTTTGGTGCAATTCTAACCACAGGCAACAGGGGGTGCCGTTGGGTCACTAAAGATGCAGAACTTGTAGTGTCCTGTGCCAGTCACCAGGGGGCGATGTTGGATCACTGGACATGCCAAGCCTGCAGTTCTTTATGTTGGTCAGCAGGGGGTGCTGTGGAACCACTGGAGGTAACACCCTCCGGGGCGTGTTGGAGAAACCGAAAATGGGTTTCCTTCCCCTTCCCCACACACACTGGGAAAAGGGGAGAGAGAGAGGGGGGAGAGAAAAAAGAAACAAAAAAGAAAAGTCCTCCAAAATGGGAAAAAAACCTCACTCTATTTGGCTGGTTGAATTGTGCAGTTTAGTTTTCCTTCTCCCTTTGATGTGCACAAAGACCACTCTAAGAAAAGAAATCAGTGGAAATGGGGAAGGGGAAAAAAAAAACTTTCCAAAATAGTTCCTTTCTGATGAAAATCCAAGCAGGATCCACAGCAGGCAACCAGGCTGAGAACAAACACACACACCGAGATCTCCTCCTTGTTCCAACCTCAGCAGAAAGCCCGAACTCCTCCCCCCATTTCGCAGGGAACGAGGAAGAAAAATAATTAAAAAAAAAACAGAGCTCCTCACCCCTGTTTCCCAGGAGACGAGATTCTGAGCCCTTAACAAGAAAACAGGTTCCTTTCTGCTCCCTAAGTGCCCCCTTAACAGCTCTGCATGCAGTGGCCAAAGGGGAGGGAAAAAAATTCCTGCTGAGTTTCTAAGAACCAGCAAAACCATGACCGGACCCCTCCAGTTTGAAACACTCCAAAGAGCGTCGCTGATGCCAAGGACAATTCTGATCCCCCTCAACAAACACTCCTCCAACTGTGACCCTCGTCTGGTGGGAAACACAAAGGGATGTGTGGGAGGGTTTCGCTCAGAACAGGGAGAAATTTGGAGAGGGAGCTTGACACACCCAGATCTTGATGTGTCCACACATCACTGCCTGGGTGTGGGGGTGAATTGACTGTGGTGTAAGTGTTGTTATTGGGAATCTATAATTCAATCCCTGTTCAATTGTACAAATTATATTGAATCACTTGCTAACTGTTAAGTTGGTCAATGATTAAATGCTACTAATCTCTTTTGCCCCCTTATCTTTCTGTTCAAATCCTTTGCACCCTGACCCTCTTATATCCCAAGATTCTGTGTAAATCACTCCCTTTCATAGAAAATTATATTTCTGTGACTTCCACTTTAAAATCTTCCTCCTCAGCTAAACTACAAAATAACTCCAATTAGTTGTTGAAGACTTGAAGACATGAAGACAATTAAAGAAAAAAAAAATAATTTGTTTTTCTGTATTTTAATGAACCCCACAGTGTTTAGAGACAAGTCCATCATCTCGAGTACTGAGAGAAGATTGAAGAAGCTGCTTGAGAAGTCAGAAGCCAAACTCCCAGTCCCTTGAAGCATTGCTGGGCCCCACTGAGGGCAGGCACTGACAAAGCCTCCCCAGGGACTCCTTCGAGCAGATCCTTGCAGGCCAGGAGTGCAGGCAGACAAAGGCTCTGGGCAGTGTCACAATGGTTCCCCTGATTCCATGAGACAACATTCCTAATTTACAGTCTAGACTAGAGGGAAATCACAGGAAGGGCCATAGTTTGTCAGGACTTGCTTTATCTGAGTGAGTCCTGGGGGGCTTTTGATGTTGAGTCCTTGAACCTCAGGTCCTGAGGGGAGATTGTACAAACCTGTCCATCAGTGAAAGTCAGAAGGAAAACCCAAAGTATCTGGAAGCATTAATGGGTCCCCCTGAGTGTCACTACTGACAAAGTCTCTCCAGGGACTAATTAAAGCAGAGAATTAGAGGCCATGATTGCAAAAAGCTCTTCAAAACTCAAAGTACCTTAACAAACCTGTGGTACCTTGAAGCTTTAACAAGCCCCACTGAGGGCCATTCCTGACAAAGGCTCTCAAGGGACTCCTTAGAGCAGATAATTGGAGGCCATGACTGAACAAACCTCTCAAAGACTCAGTGTCAAAAAGAAGTGTCTTAATAATTACTACCTTGAGTGCCTTGAAGCATCAATGAGCCCCACTGAGTGTCACAACTGATAGAGAATCCCAAGGGACTCATTAGAGCAGATAATTGGAGACCATGAATGAACAAACCTCTCAAAAACCTCACTTTCAAAAGGAAAAATTCCTTCAAAACCCTTGAGTACCTTGGAGCATTAATGAGCCCCACTGGGTGTCACAACTGAGTCTCTCCAGGGACTCATTAAAACAGAGAATTGGAGGCCATGACTGAACAAACCTCTCACAGACTCACTGTCAAAAAGAAGTGTTTTAATAAACCCTGAGTGCCTTGAAGCATTAATGACCCACTGAGGGTTGTCACTGTCTGGGGCTCTCAAGGGACTCGTTACAGCAGATAATTGGAGGCCAGGGCTGCACAAACCTCTCAGAGATGCAGAATCAAAAGCAAACCCCAAATTGCTCTGAAAATCCTGCAGGCCCTCGAAGCCTTAAGGAGCCCCCCGAGGGCCCCTCCTGACAAAGCCTCCCCAGGGACTCTGCAGCAGCTCCTTGGAGGCCCTGAGTGCAGGGAGGCAAAGGCTCTGGGCAGCAGCTCAGCTGCTGAGAAAAGCCTGCCCGGGTTTGGGGAAGTTTCCTTCCTTTCCAGGCTTCCTCCAGCTTTGGGAAACGCTGCCTGGCAGATTGGCACCACCTAAGAAGGGCTCTGGCAGGTTCCTGGGAGCAAAGCCGGCCTGCCCTGGGCTCCAGCATCGATCTTTGGAGCAGGGAGACACCTGAGAGTTCAAAAGAGGAGGCTGCATCTTTGACAACATTTGGGGATGAGCAGGCATTGCTGCTCTGTGGATAATCTGCATGTGAATGGTTGCTTTGAGTTCAAGCATTTTGAAATGAAGGTGGGTATCTCAGTGATTTGTTTTGGGTTTAAATAGGAATATTTCCTTTTTCTGTGTAATTATTTTATGAAGCTGGCAGATTAGAAAACAATCATGATGACTTTTCTCTCATTCAAACTTTAATTGTACCTTAGACATTTTGAATGAGACCTCTATGAGACAGATCAAACTCACAGGAAAATGGCACAAATCCTTTGGGAAAACATGAAAAGTATTAGGATGACTTGTTTGTGGAATTCAGATTTTTCTCTTGAAGAAAGTCCCTGGGCTTGTCCCTTGGCTGATTGGATATTGATGTTTTCTGACCTGCTGTTCTCCTCAGTAACACCTCAGAGTTTAGGAGGACTCCTCCCTGGGTGTCGGTGTCAGGTAAGTCAGCAGGAAGGGCAAGGTGTCTGCAGGTTGGGCCAAGATCTGTGAGCGCTGGCACATCCCAGTCCCTGCTGCAGCATCCCAGGCACATCCCAGCAGCTTCCCTTCTGCCAGGGCTCCTGCAGGGCTGTGAAGCTGGGCTGTGCCCCCCAGGCTGCCCCAAGCTGTCCTGCAGAGCAGGGTCCTGCAGCCCAGGGGCTGTGCCGGGGCAGCAGCTCTGCCACCTGCCAGGGGCAGCCTCAGCCGGGCTGGGGAGCTCCCTCAGGGCTGGGCAGGGGCTGTGGGGGGAGAGAGCAAAGCCTGGAAGGGCAGGGCAGGTTTCTTCCCTTATCAGCTGAGAGTTTCCAGGGGCAGGGCTGCTCACACAACCAGAGCAGCCCAGCACATTTTCCAGGGGATACTTCAAGGGGAGGGTCCAAGGAGGGATTTCTCTCAAGCTCTCAAGCCACATGCCTGGTGGTTTGAGTTCCAGAGGGACCTCTGAGGAGCTGCACAGGGCTGAGAACACCTTCCTGGCACTGGTGGTGTGTGGGAGGTGGCCCAGCTGGCTCAGGGGGAGGCTGCCCTGAGTGCCCAGTGGGCTCTGCCCTGGCCTCTCCCAGCTGGCCCCTCCCTGTGCATTCCTTGTTTCTCAGCTTGCCCAGTGCAGAGGGGCAGAGCTGCTGTGCCAGCCCAGGAGATGCTGTTGGGTTGGTGAGATGAGCCACGGGTGTCCTTGGCTACAAGGGGGGTGCTGAGCCCTTGAGACAGGCTGAGACACTGAGGGGTGTGGGATGGATCCCTCTGCTCTCAGCAGTGTCTGGGGGCTTTTCAGACTAAACTGGGAGTGTGATCAATCTCCATCTGAGGAAGGAGCAAACCCAGGGCAGTTGGGAACAAGAGAGAGGGACAGAGCAGCTCCCCTCACTCTGCACTAAGCCCCAGACAATCCTCCTGCCTGGCAGGACCTGTTCTGTTCTCCCTGAGAGCATCAGAAGTGCTGAGGGGTTCTGACATCCAGGAACACTCCTCAGGAGAGACGAGGGAAATTGAAGAAAAAAACACCAACAAAACAGTTGGGGAAGTGTAGCAGGGAAGGCCTATTGGGAAATGGCTTTGATTTTGCTCAGGAAGTTCTTTGCTAACATATCACTGATATTTCCTCCTTGGACAGTGCCCCACAGCAAGTGGCAATGAACAACAGCAGCTTCATGGCCCAGTTCCTGCTCCTGCCATTCTCAGACAGGCGGGAGCTGCAGCTGCTGCACTTCTGGCTCTTCCTGGGCATCTCCCTGGCTGCCCTCCTGGGCAACGGCCTCATCCTCAGCACCGTAGCCTGCGACCAGCACCTGCACACCCCCAGGGACTTCTTCCTGCTGCACCTCTCCCTCACAGACCTGGGCTGCATCTGCACCACTGTGCCCAAAGCCATGCACAACTCCCTCTGGAGCACCACAACCATCTCCTACACAGGATGTGCTGCACAGCTCTTTTTCTTTTTCTTCTTCATCTCAGCAGAGTTTTCCCTCCTGACCATCATGTGCTACGACCGCTACGTTGCCATCTGCAAACCCCTGCACTACGGGACCCTCCTGGGCAGCAGAGCTTGTGCCCACATGGCAGCAGCTGCCTGGGTCTCTGGGTTTCTCCATTCCCTGCTGCACACAGCCAATACATTTTCCCTGCCCCTGTGCCAGGGCAATGCCCTGGGCCAGTTCTTCTGTGAAATCCCACACATTCTCAAGCTCTCCTGCTCACACTCAGGTTCCTTCAGGGAACTTGGGCTTCATTATGATTAGTTGTCTGTTTGGCATTTGGTTGTTTCATTTTCATAGTTTTCTCCTATGTGCAGATCTTCAGGGCTGTGCTGAGGATCCCCTCTCAGCAGGGACGGTGCAAAGCCTTTTCCACGTGCCTCCCTCACCTGGCCGTGGTCTCTCTTGTTATCAGCACCTCATTCTTTGCTTACCTGAAGCCCCCTTCCATCTCCTCTCCATCCCTGGATCTTGCTCTGTCAGTTCTTTACTCTGTAGTGCCTCCAGCCCTGAACCCCTTCATCTACAGCCTGAGGAACCAGGAGCTCAAGGATGCCCTGAGGAAAAGGGTAACTGGTGTTTTTCAGAAGCAATAAACTCTCCTTGTTCTGCATGTTATGTATCTCATTTAAGGCTACTCCTCTTATGTACTTCATTGGAGGCCCACCATATCTATTTTTTACTCCTGGAGTGGTTTTTTTTACAGGGAATTTGTTCACACCAAAATATTTTTCTATATAGAAATAAATCTGTACATATAATTATATACATATAAACACTTTTCAGTTCAGTGTTTGCCTTTCTCGCCTCGCCCAGAGACTGTACAGTTTAGGAATTGTATTCACTGTGTTCTTAAACAAAATAAAGAACTCTGCACTGACTGGTTTCCCTGCCATCTTTCCTCTCTGACTGCTCTGGAGCTGCAGGGTTGGTGCCTCTGTGCAGAGCTGGGCGACAAAAGAGTCCCAGCAGAGCAGCCCTGCCAGGGGGCAGCAGCCCTTCTGCTCTGGGGTCTCCTCCTGCCCTTGCCCACTGTCCTGCAGAGCCCTGTGTTGTTTGAGGCCTCAGTGCTCACACAGTGGGTGCCAGTCCTGCTGCAGGACTGGGCAGGGACTGCAGGCAGGGACAGCCACGGGCACTGCTGGCACAGAGCTGACCTCTGCAGCAGCACTGCCATCCTGCAGGGGCATCTCCTCAGGGCAGGGCCTGAGAGCTTCCATCTCCTCTGCAGTTTGCTCTGCAGGCTGTGCCCAACACAAGGCCCTGCAGAGGAAAACAGCATGAGCAGCACAAGTGGGGAGGGCTCAGGGTGGGGCACCCAGCAGTGCCCTTGCACAGCCAGTGCCCTTCCCAGCACTGGCCTCTCAGCCCAGGGCAGGGAGGTTGTTCTTCCCTCCAAGGAGGGACAGAAATGACCAGCTCAGCAGTCCATGTTTGCCCTGCATGGACAAGACATGCCCGTGTGTCACGGCTTGGGGATGGAGGCGGAAGGTTTAGACAAAGTTTCTTGGAGAAGCCTCTCGTTGAGCTACAAGGGGCAGAAAGGACCCCCTTACTTTCTAAATTCATGCTCAGAGAGGAGCCTGGCTGTGGCTGGATCCAACCTCAGGCTCAGATTGTGGTTTAAATTGAAGGAGTTATAGAGGTGTGATTCAATCACAGGCAAAAACTGTTATTAAAGCAACTGGATCAAGGGCAGCAAAAAGAAGCAATCCTGAAGTAGAGATTGAGGTAACTCACCCCGCAAGGACAGGGGGTAGTTCCCTCTCTTTCACTTAACCCCTGGGCAGTGACCATGAAGAGCTGTCCCTGCTTCATGGGAGAAGCTCCACACACTTCAAGGAAGTCTGGGGAAGAATCTGCCACATGCAAGTTGGACAGGACTTTTATAGTTAGAAAGGGTTTGAGTACCAGACATAGTTCCAGGCCAGGGAGCAGCTTATCTGTCCAATCCTGCTTCAAAAAGCAGGAGGTGTGTTTGAAGTTTCATGAAGCATTTTGGGTTTAGCAGAATTCAGCATTAAAACAGCACCTTGACACCAGCAGTAACTCACCAAAGAGAGTTTGCATTGTTTGTATTCTGTGACCATTTCTTAGGTATTATTGAGCAGAGCATCCTGCCAGAAATGGACTCTTGATTGCATGAGGTTCCAAAAATTCTCAGGGTTCCTTTGGTTCTATGAGGTCCTGGAGTGTCACAATGGCCCTGATGATTTCATGAGTTTCCACTGTGTCCCAGGACTCCTTTGGTTCCACGAGACCCCCCAGTGTCACAGTGGTCCCTTGATTCCACGCTGTTCCCAAAGATCCCAGGGTTCCCTTGGCTCCAAGAGGCTCCCCAGTGTCCCAGTAGCCCCTCGACTGTAGGAGGCTCTGCAGTGTCCCAGTGAGCACTCGGTTCCACGAGGGGCTGTTCTGGTTTAGCTCCATTTCCCCCTCTCAGCCCGTGCTGAGACCCTGTGAGAGCTGCCGAGCACAGAGCTGATCCCAGGGCAGGCCCTGCTCCTCTTTGGTGCCCGGGGCTGCCCCGAGATGGAGTCACTGGTGCTGGACTGTGCAGAGTCGAGAGAGGGATTTGGGGTGATGTTTTCTCTGTAACTGCAGGGTCCATGCTTTATTCTCTTTGGTTCTGTAGTTTAGTAAAGTTGTTGTTCATTTTCCTGCTCCATTTGAACATCATGAATTCAAAATCTTTTGTAATGGAGGGGGAGGAGTTTCTATTGTGTTGGAGGTGCCGCCCTTTGGGACACATTGTCAATAAACCTTCCAGCTGACTTGGATGAGTTGGCTTGAGATCAGTCAATGCTTTGGGGAGTGCCCTATTCTGGTTGAATGTTGCTGTATAAACTTTAGCTAAGTTCCCTTATTTTCTAAGGTTTGCCAGCAAAATGTGTTATTTGACAACCTGGGAAAACTTGTGTAGGATCCTCTCCCTTACTCTCAATGTATTAAAAGAACTGCAGATCATTTCCAAATACGTGGAGGGTGAATATTTTTGGTGCTTTGTATATTTTTTAAAGCAAAAGTCCTTTGATGAGCTTGTAGCTCATACCTGTGGTCTTACAGTCACCATCCCTGGAAGTGTTCAAAAAACACTGAGCTGTGGCACTTGGGGACATGGTTCAGTGGTGAAGATGCCAGTGTTGGTTTCATGGTTGCACTCCATGATCTCAGAGGTCTTTTAGCAATTCTGTGATTCTGTGGTGACTCAACCACTTCCCTGGACATTCTGTTCCAATGATTGATAACCCTCAGTCATCCCTTTGGTGCTCCAAGGCACAGAGCAATGATTTTTCCAGTGTTCTTGGATCATAGCATGTCCAAAGACAAGGACATTTCCATCAGCACCTTGTCCTTCCTGCAGATCAGAGTCACCTGAAGCCTCCAGGCCCTCCACGCTGGCAGAGACCCCCCAAGGTAGCAAAGCCCTGTCCTGCCAGGCTGCACAGCCCAGCCCTGTGTCTCTCTTGCCTGGGGACAGCAGGGTTTGCTCTCCTTGGGGCACCTGAGCCCCTCTGCCATTGCCATCTGCCCCCAGCCCAGCAGGCTCTGGAGCAAAGCACAGCTGAGGCCAGCACAGCTCTGCTCTGACAGTGTCGTGGTCTGATCCGTTCCCTGCTCTGAGGTCACTTCTGCCCCTTCAGGGGACAGGCCACCAGCAGGAAGGTGTCTGGGGAAGGGCCTGTGAGGTCCCTTCTCTCTGCAGGAGCTGATGGCTCAGCCCGGGACTCCTGGCTGGGCCAGGGGCTCTCCAGCTGCCCCTGCCGGCACCTGGGACAGCCCAGCACAAGCCCCTTTGGTTCCAAGAGGCCCTGCAGTGTCCCAATGGCCTTTTGATCCCGTGAGGTTCCGCAGTGTCCCAGGGCTCCCTTGATTCCATGAGGCCCCACGTGTCACAGTGGCCACTTGCTTCCATGTGTTTCTGCAGCTGCCCAGGATTCTTTTTGTTCCTTGAGGCCCCACATGTCACAAAGGTCTTTTGATTCCATGAGGCTCCTCAGTGTCACAGTAGCCCCCTGATTCCAGAATATCCTTAAAAAAGGGCCCCTGGATTCCATGAGGTTCTGCAGTGCCCCAGGGTCCCTTTTGGCTCCATAAGGGTCTGCACTGTGATAAGGGCCCCTTGATTCCATGTGGTTTCACAGTGTCCCAAAGGCCCCTGGTTCCCACAAGGTTCTGCAGTGCCTCATTGTTCCCATTGTTCCATGAGGTTCTGCAGTGTCACACTGGCCCCTTCAATCCAGGAGGCTCCACAGTGTCCCTGGATTCCTATGGCTCCATAAGGCCCTGCCTTGTCAGACTGGGCCCTTGATTTTCTGAGGTTCCACAGTGGAACAATGGCCCCTTGGTTCCCTGAGGATCCAAAATGTTTCTGGGCTCCTGTGGTTTCAAGAGGCCCCTTGGTTCCACCAGTATCCAAAGTGTCCCAGTTTTCCTTTGCTTCCACGGGGCCCTGGAATGTCACAATGACCCCTCTGGTTCCATGAATTCCAGAATGTCTTGGAGCTCCTCTGGTTCCACTGGGAGCTGCATGTCCAGTGTTCCCTCATCACTGTGATGTTCTCACAACTCCTTTAGTTCCATGAGGCTCTGCAGTGTCACAACTGGCCCTTGACTCCATGAGGTTCCAAAAAGTCCCAGGGTTCCTTTGGCTCCAGGAGGCCCTGTAGTGTCACAATGGCCCCTTGTTTCCATGAGGTTCCACAGTGTCCCAGGAATCATTTTTTCCATGAGGCTGTGGACTATTATTATGGAGCCCTGATTCCCTGCAGCCACGCTGTGTCACAATGGCATCATGGTTCCATGAGATCCTGCAGTGTCCCAGGATTCCTTCTGTAACATGAGACCCTGCAGTGTCACAGGTGCCCCTTGATTCCATGATATTCCACAGGGTTCCTCTGATTCCATGAGGCCCCCCATGTCACAATGGCCCCAACAGCTTCAAAAAAGTACCTTGATGCCATGAGATACCACAGTGTCAGAGTGAGCCCTTAATTCCATGAGGTTTCAAAGTGTCACAATGATCTCTTTGGCTCCAGAAGGCCCTGCAGAGTCACAATGGCCCCTTGATTCCATGAGGTTCCCCAGTGTCACAATGGTCCCTTTAGCTCCGTGTGGCTCTTTGACATCCCGTGACCTCCCGGCTCTTGAGGAGCCCTGAGAACTTCCCCAGGGGGAAGGGCCGGATCCTGCCCTGGGATGGGGCAACCCCGGCTGGACGGACACACTGGGAATGAGAGGCTGGGAAGCAGTGCCGGGAAAGGGCCCTGGGGGTGCTGGTGGGTGCCAGTTGGCCCTGAGTCAGCAGTGCCCTGGCAGCCAGGAGGGCCAAGCCTGTGCTGGGGGCATCAGGGAGGGGATTGTCCCGCTCTGCTCTGCCCTGGGGCGGCCTCACCTGCAAGATTGGGGCAGTTTGGGGGGACACAATGGAAGGGAGAGATTGAGCCATTGGAGAGTGTCCAAAGGAGGCCACGAGGATGGGGAAGGGCCTGGAGGGGAAGGCGTGTGAGGACACTGAGGGCACTTGGTGTGTTCAGCTGGAGAAGAGGAGACTGAGGGGAGACCTCACTGCAGTCACAACTTCCTGGGCAGGGGCAGAGGAGGGGCAGGCCCTGAGCTCTGCTCTGTGGGGACCAGGGACAGGACTGAGGGAATGGCCTGGAGTTGTGTCAGGGCAGGGTTAGGCTGGATCTTGGAAAAAGGTTCTTCCCCCAGAGGGTGGTTGGGCACTGAACAGGCTCCCCAGGGCAGTGGGCACAGCACCAAGGCTGACAGAGCTCAAGGAGTGTTTGGATGATCCTCTCAGGCTCATGGTGTTACCCTTGGGGATGGTCTTGTGCAGGGCTAAGGGTTGGACTGGATGATCCTTGGGGGTCCCTTCCAACTCAGCATATTCTGTGACTCTGTGATTATCAACCCTGTGTTCAGCACAAATCCAAAACACAGCCCTGCACTGGCCACGGGGAAGAAATTTAACTGGACTCCCCCTGAAAGCAGCACACCCATTATGGGCTCTCACAGAAACATCCCACAGTCCATTTGCCACCTGGAACCAGTGACTCTGAGTTCCTGCTTCCCCAGCCCCAGGGATGGTGTCCTTGTCTGCTCATTCCTCCACACTCTCTTCTCAGTGATGGCATCTTAACCAGACAAGCCCCTGGGAATAATTTACTTCTAAGTCTTCAATTCTTTTGTGGTTTATTATTCAGATCTCAGAAGTGCAATCCAAGTTAATATATTGTATTAATAAAACAACGAATAAAGATGTCTTTTTGTGGCCTGTTTACTTTTTTCCTGTTTTTACATTGATATCAGCAATCCCCAGTCAATATTGATCCCAAGCACCTCCTAATTCAGTCTGAATAGATACAAAAATCAAGACCCTTTGTGTCTGACAATCCATTAGACTTTATCCCTATCATCACCCCACCATTCCCTCATCAAACCCTTGGAACTCAAAGCAGCCTTGGGCAAACCTAAGCTTCCTCCACTAAAGGCTGGACCTGCAGGTTTCAGCTCCCTGGCACCAACTCCCACCTCCTTGGCTTGGAGAAAGAGCTGCACAAGACAGGGGGTTTCTGTGGCTAGGTTTTGGTAGCGGGGGGGCTCCAGGTGTGGCTTTTGTTAGAATCTGCCAGAAGCTTCCCCTGCGCCATGGAGCCAATGCCAGCCTCTCCAGGACAGAGTTCCTGCAACTGGCCAAGGCTGAGCCACTTAGGAGTGACAGGAACACCTCTGGGATAACATATTTCAGAAGAGAGGAGAGTTGCACAGAAAAAAATTCCAGCCTGGGAAGAGCAGAGGGAGAACATGGGATAACAACACAGACACCAAGGGCAGTGCAGAAGGAGGGGCAGAAACAGGGGAAGGCCCCTGCAGCCCCTGGGGGAGCATCGGGGTGCAGAGATCCCCCTGCAGCCCCTGGAGGCTCCCACGCTGGAGCAGGGGGATGCAGGAAGGAGGCTGTGACCCCGGGGCAGGTCCAGGATGGAGCAGGTCCTGGCAGGGACCTGCAGCCCATGCAGAGGGAAGCCCAGGCTGGAGCAGGTTTTTCCCAGGCAGGACTCGTGGCCCCTGTGTGGGACCCACGCCGGGTCAGCTCATCCCTGAAGGACTGACCCCATGGAGGAGGGACCCACGGGACAGCAGGGTGGGAAGAGCTGCTGCCCAAGGGATGAACCCACTGGAGAGGTCCATCCAGGACTGTCTCCCGTGGGAGGGACCCCATGGGAGCAGGGAAGGATCCAACTCCTCTCCCTGAGCAGTGACAGAAACAACAACTGACTGTAACCCCCATTGCCGTCCCCTGCACCGCTGGGGGAGGAGGGAGAGCTGAGAAGGAAGGAGGGTGGGGGGAAGGTGTTTTCAGACTGTTTTATTTCTCACTCTTTCGCTTTTATCCTGTTAGTAATAAATTTAAGTACTATCCCTACTTTGAGTCTGTTTTTCCTGTTAGCAAGCGACTTTCTCCCCACCCTTATCTCTACTCAGGAATCCTCAGCTGGTTTCTTTCTCTCCTCTGTGGAGTTGCAGAGGGAGAGGGAGGTAGCAGCTTGTAGTGGGTGCTTGAAATCCAGCCAGGGTCAACCCACTAAACCAACCCATGTGCTTGAGGCCCTTTTGTGATGTCACAGCCTACCCTCTCTGTTCCGGAATAGCCCTTGGCAACCAAAGAACCAACGCCCCACAAGGTCAGAATGCAGCCCCACCCATGTGCCCCTTTATGATGTCCCAGCCCATTCTCTCCATTCTGGAATAGCCCCTGGAAACCAAAGAACCAACGCCCCACACCCCCACAGTGCAGCCCCACCCATCTGCCATGGGACTCTTTGTGAAGTCACGGCCTTTCCCCCAGGAAAGAAAGCCTGTAACCTTCGGGTTTCAGGTGCAGTTGGTGGGACACCATGGGCACTCCATGGGCAGCAAGAGCTTTCTGTCCTGGCACCTTTTGTCTACCAGGAATCTTTGTCCAGATTCCAATTTGGCAGTCGGACTGACAATTCCAGCGCGGGGCTCCTGCAAGCGAACGACAGCCCTGCCCTCCAGGAAAGAAACCCCTTACCCTCGGTCTCTTTTCCTCTTCCTTCAAATATAACCTTCAGGGCAGCTTTCTGCCATCTCTTCTCTTGGGAACTGTGAAAATAGACCCGCTCCCATGTTTAACACCTCAGGCAAAAACACCCTGTTAACACCTTTCCCAACCTTCCCCATCCTTTCCCAAAGCCGAGATGTGGAAAGAACAAGTGCCCTTGTCCCTGGCTGTGCTACTGTGCTGGGAGTCTCTTCCCTCCAGCTCTGCACACAGGCACTGCCCCTGCAGCTCCAGAGAAGGGCTGAAGAAGCATCTTGAACACAGAAATCAGCGCAGGTGTATCAGGGATTGTTGATGTGTTTTGGTCTGTGTTTGGCCCAGCACCTGCAAAAGTTTTTTTTTTAGCCTGTCAAGTTCACTGATAAACGGAAGCTTCATCCATGGAGAGACAGTGTTTTGTATAAACTTGTTTAATTGGTGTTCTGTGATTGGCTCGTTGTCTGTAGAGGACATTTGAAGGAGAAACTGAAAAGGAGAAGATGAAGGAAAACCCCCAGACCCAAACAGATCAGAACCCTTAAGTGAAACAGAGCAAGTGCGAGGGGAATCCCCACGTTCTCCCGCATGGCTGAAGGGGGGCACTCACAGAACGGGGGAGGGACCGAGGGCCTCTGGCTGGGCGGTGCTGCCACACCGGCCCAGGGAGACGTCACCGGCTCTTTGGATAAAAATGCAGGTGGCTTGTGCTCGGGGCTCTCAAGCTTCACAGGAAGGACAATGTTGCCTTCTGTGGGGACGCTGCTATTTCTGTGAGCCTGCTGACCCTCCGAGGATGCAGCCTCTGCTGTGGGGAATTCTGGTTATCCTGGGGTTGGTAAGACAACCTCGTAAAACACACCTGAGTGAGTGGGGGTTTCACTGAGGGTTCAGTTCACCCCTCTCCTTTCCTTTCTCTCAGTTTCCCGTTTACTTGGTCACTTTTTGGAATAAATATTGGGTTTACTGTGGAGCTTTCAGCAGCGTCTTGGTTTTTCAATGCTTTCGAACTCATCCCGTTACACTGTGCTGGCACCTTTTGTCTAGGAGGAATCTTCATTATTATTGCAATTGGGGTCTAAGACTGACAATATCAGGGAAAGGGTTCTGACACCAAACGAATGAAATTCCACCCAGGAAAAAAAACCCTTACCCTCCATTTCTCCTGTGCAATTGGTGAGCCATTCTTGTCACTCCATGCACACATATAGCTTCCTGTGCTGGCACCTTTTCTCTGGCAGGAATCTTCATTCTTAGGCCATTTGTGGACTCAGGCTGATCATTTAACGCAGTGGTTCTGACACCAAACAAATGCATTTCCACCCAGGAAAGAAAGCCTGTAGTGGTTCTGAGTCTAGGCCTTCCTTGGTAACCAGGTAGTAACTAAGGAACCAAGGCCATTTTTCAACTACTCCATACTATTTTTACTTTAGCAAAAGTATACATAAGAAGGCAGAGGAAGCTCTCCCTCTCTTTCTTCTGGCAAACTGAAAGCGCAGTATTTTTGCTCTCATTGTGCCTGGGTGAAGGAGTGAGTCCTCATGCGTCTGTTTGGCCTTGAGAAGCAGAAAGTGCCGGCAGTTGTTGGTGAGATTCTCTGCTATCTTGAGGAAAATATTTGGGTTAGTGTTTAGGGTTATGGTTTAGGGTTCATGTTAGGGTTCAGGTTTGGGGTTCTGTTCAGGGTCGGGTTCAATGTTCAAGTTCAGATTTTGGTTGGGGTTGGGGTTCGGGTTATAGGTTTGAGTAAGGATTCTATTTGGGGTTTGCGTTGGGGTTCTGTTTGGGGTTTGGGTTGGGATTAAGATGGGCATTCGGGTTGGGGTTGGGGTTTGGGTTTGGGTTGGGGTCAGGGTGTGGGTTAGGGTTGAGATTGGGGTTCGGGTTAGGGGTTAGGGTTAGGGTTCAGGTAAGGCTGAGGATTAGGTTTAGGGTTTAGGTAACGTTTGTGTTAGAGTAAGGGATAGGAGTGCAGTTACGGTTTAGGATTAGGTTTAGGTTTAGATCTTTTTTTAAGTTTAGGTCTACGGTTCAGTTCTGATTGAGATACCTCCCAGTCCAAAGGTGCCCACACAGAAAGCTCTTGCTCTTTGTGTAGTGCTGACCATGACGCAACAACTGCACTGGAGAGACAGAGGCTCAGGGTTTTCTTTCCCTTGTGGAATGCCAGTTGTTCACTTGTAGGAATGCTGGGCTGAAACTGCCGTCTGTTAGCCAAAATTCCATAAGGATGAAGAAAACTCCACACTAGGTAGATGGTGAGTTGGGGTTAGGGTTTGTGTTCGAGGCTATGATTAAAGGTTAGGGTTACAATTAGGTTTAAAGTTAGGTTTAGGTTAGGGTTAGGGCTTAGGTAACATTTGGATTAGAGAAAGGGATCGGGTTAAGGTTAGGGATTAGGTAATGTTTTGATTATGGTTAGATTTAAGTTTAGGGTTACGGTTAGGGATAGTATTAGATTAGGGTTAGAGGTTAGATAACGTTTGGGTTAGATAGAGTAAGGGATAGCTATTGGTTCAGGTTTAGATTTTTTTTAAGTTTAGGTCTAGGGTTCAGTACGGACGAAGATACCTCCCAGTCCAAGGTACCTGCATACAAAGCTCTTGCTCCTCCAGTAGTGCTGAGAGTGGTGCAACAAGTGAACCAGATAGATGGTGAGTCAGAGTTATGATTAGTGTTAGGGGCTATGCTTATGGTTAGGGTTAGAGTTACGGGTAGGGTTAAGATTAGGTTAGGGTTAGGGTTTAGGAAAAGTTTTGGTTAGAGTAAGGGTTAGGGTTAGGGTTAGGGTTAGGGTTTGGTGTTAGTTTCAGATTAAGGGTATTTTTTAAGTTTAAGTCTAGGGTTCAGTACAGACGAAGCCACCTCCCAGACAAAGGTGCCCACACACAAAGCTCTTGCTCTTTGTGCAGTGTCGAGAGTGGAGCAGTAACTGCAGAGCTCAGGGCTTTCTTTCCTGAGTGGTACTGCAGTGCTCACCCCCTCACTACAGCCCCAAAAGTGTTCCATGGTTGACTTTGTGATGTCATGGCCTACCCTCTCCATTCCAGAATGATGCCTGAAAACCAAAGAACCAATGCACCACACCCCCACATTGCAGCCTTTCCTTTTTGCCATTGACCTAGTTGTGATTTTATAGCCAATCATCTCTATTCCAGAATGGCCCCTGGACACCAAAGAACTAATGCCTCACACCCCAAGAATGCAGCCCAACAGGTCTGCCATGGGACTCTTTGATGTCATGGCCTACCCTCTCCATTCCAGAATGGTCCCTGCAAACCAAAGAACACAAACCCCACAGTGCAGCCCCACCCAAGAGCCATCGACCCCTTTCAGATATCACGAACTGTTCTCTCCATTCTGCAATACTCCCTGACCACCAAAGAACCAATGCCTCACTACCCTAGAATGCCATCCCACCTGTCTTCCATATCCCAAGGGAATGGCAGCCCAAGATTCTGTGGAGACATCTGCTTTGTCCTGTTTGATACATCCTGACTGAGTCTGGTGTGGATGGAATGGAACACGTGCCATTGCAAATGTTATGCTCAGGGATGTTCTTGGTCTCACTTGGCTTGGTAGGGTAACACCTCCCCACAAGCCCTGGCCATGCCAACATGTCCACACCCAACCCTTCCACCAGGCCTAGGCTCATCACAAATGTGTTCTGGATGCCTTGATTTGAAACCATATTTGTGACTGGCACATGTATTGACAATGTCTGAGGAATAAATCCAGATCAAATCTATTCCCTGGATTGGACATGGGGACGTGAGCCCCTCGAGTGAAGACATCTCCATTCCCTGTGTCCAAAGGAAACTGTGTGTAAATCGCAGCCAAAAGTAATTTTTAGCCCTGGCTAGACCCAGAAAGACCCATGCCATTGGAGCGTTAAAATACCATGTGAGGTCACAGGGTCACATCTGTTCCTGCATCAAAATTGTCTTCCGTTTGCAGATACAGGTTTACCTTAACGTTTTAGAAAAAAAGAGCTCTGCATATTCCCATGTGGGCTGGGTTTGATATCCCCACATGAGCCCTGTGCAGCAGGTTTTTGTTAAAAGTCCTGGAGACAAAGAGCTGCTCCAGGGGGACATTTCGCCTGACCCTTCTCCGTGGATGAGGCAGAAACATCCCCTTTCTCTTGCCCTTCTCGGTGTGTGGGGCGAAAATCCCCCTTGTCAGGGAGCCCCTGCAGGCTCTGCCCCTCCGGTGATCCAACAGCGGCCCCTGCTGACCGGGATTGGAATTGCAACAAAAAACGAGGAATACCGGACTGTTTCCTTTTTTTTGAGGGGGATTTTTGGTGCAGGATTACTCCATGATCCTTGTGGGTCCCTTCCAACTTGGAATATTGGGTGTGATTCTGTGAAGTTCCACAGGGCTGTGTGTGAGGAGAGAGCAGGGGCTGAGCAAAGCAGAGCAGGGCAATGGCAGCACAGCCCTTGAGCACTGTGAGGACACAGCACAGGATCCAGATCCAGAGGGGAATGGCTGACCCTGGAAGAAGGGTGGGTCACAATGTGGACAAAATATGTCTAGGAGGGAGGAGCACTGGAGTGCTGCTGAGAGGGGCAGGACAGGGCATGTCCTGGGCACAGGGCAGGACACAGGCTGTGTGGATCAGGCGTGCAGCAGTGATGGGCAGAGCTGCTTTGGGGAAGGCAGGAGGATGATTGCTTCCTTCAGCCCCCAGGGGACTCTGAACAAAAGGGGGTGATTTTCAACACTTCCCACTGGGTTCAGGGCATGGTGTAACACCTGAGAGGTGCTGAAATGCTTTAGGCATCAGAGCCATCCACCTGGAACCACAAACCACACAAAAACCAGGCTTGGGGTGATGTAAAACAGGGGAAAAATGAGATGGGGGACGGAGCCACATGAGTGGGAAAATTCTTGTCTAGTAAATCCTCAGTAATGGGAATGTGGAAGGGCCACGGTGCTGAGCTCTCTCCAGAGCCACAACTGGGCAGGGCATTCATTTCCTGATCCTCACAGATGACAGATGGTGGATCTGGGATCCCCACAGTGTCTCAGGGTGTGCAGTACCTGGGAGAGCTGCAGACTCTCAGCCTAAGTCTTTCTCCTCCCAGGCAGCTGGTCCAGCTCCCAGGCAGGCACAGCCACCAATGGTGAAGGATTCCCTCCTCACACACTCAGTGACCCTGCAGCATCAGGGTCAAGGCTGCCCAGCTGCCACCACCAGGACATGAGGAGGTTCATCAGCTGGGATCTCACTGGGCTCTAATGGCATATCCTGCTCACTGCTTCCTCTCCCGATCACGCCTTCCCTGGTCTCTTCTATTTTTCTAAGAGCCCATGTCAACCAGTTGGGCAGATTTGCATGAGCTGGCTGGTTCCACATTCATCTAAAGGATCAGGATGGGAGCTGAGGGAGGGGTTAAGTGTCTGGGATGGTCCCTGTGCAGGACACCAAGAATCATGAGCTCTACATTTCTCTAACAGACAGCAACTCCTCGACTAAGACAATATTCCTTGTCAGAGGCATGTGATAAACTGTGAACCCTTTCCACTCTTCTTTTCTCCTGGATAAGTTTTGTCCATATTGTGACCCACCCTTCTTCCAGGGTCAGCCATTCCCCTCTGGATCTGAATCCTGCACTGTGTCCTCACCTTGCTCCTCTTGTCGTCCGCCCCCATCAGCACCCTCGTCCTGGAGAGATGGGGCCACTGAGCACTGGGAGAGCCCAGCCTGGAGACATCCCCATGCCCATCACTTCCTTCTGATGCTCTCCCTGCCCTGCACTCCCTGCTGTCCCCGTGTCTCTGCCCCCTAACCTGAGTGGGACCAACCCCACCCCCAGCTCCCCTTTGGGCTCAGCCCGCTTGGGGCAGTGCTCAAGGGCTGTGCTGCCATTGCCCTGCTCTGCTTTGCTCAGCCCCTGCTCTCTGCTCACACACAGCCCTGTGGAACTTCACAGAATCACACCCAATATTCCAAGTTGGAAGGGACCCACCAGGATCATCGAGTCCAACTCCTGAACCTTCTCTGGACCATCCCCCAGAGTCACACCACGTGCCCGGGAGTATCGTCCAAACACTTCTTGTACTTGCACCAAGCCAGCGATGCTGAACCCCCACACAGGCACCTCCTGCTCCCAGACAGCAGCATCTCCAGCCTCTGGGTGAGGGAGAGGGGATGCAGCCATCTCCTAAGTTACCCCAAACAGGGCATTCCCGTCCAACCTTGATGTCTGCCTCACCCCTCTGGGAGGATCTGTGGGCATGTGCTGGGAATTCCTGGAGGCGCTGCCATTGCTGGAGGAGCTGCATTTCTGCTCTTCCTCCCCCTGTCCTGGTTTTAGCTCTCCTGAAGGAAACATTTGCTTGGAGAGGCCTCAGAAAATCCCCCCCAGGTCCTTCTCCATGCAATACCCTCCCTCCCAGTTTTGTGAAATCACCTGGTGCAGGCAGGGAAGATGTCCACAGAAGTTCTC
>NW_026087936.1:0-25087 GCF_022539395.1 Myiozetetes cayanensis | reverse complement strand
GGGAGCTGAGGACTGTCAGCAGGAACATTCAGGGGAGGTTGGATTTTCCTCTAAGGTGGGCAGGGGGTTTGGGGTCCTTCATAAGCCGTGCAGGGAGCTGCGGCCCCTCATGAGGTTCTCAGGGGGTCTGGGGCCTCTCCTGTGCTGGGCAGGTGCTTGGGGAGCCCCGTCAGGTTCGCAGAGGGCCGAGTGGGCTCAGCCCGGGCTCTCTGCGCTGGGGGCAAAACGGGGCCCTTCCCGGGGGCGTCCGGCCGGGCCAGGGACCCGCGTGGCGAAGGGGCCGCGGGGCAGCCTGACGAGCCGGGGGGGCACAACAAGGGGAGAGGAAACAGAAGGTGCTCCGACAACTAAAGAGCTGCATGTTCACTGTTGGTGTTTAATACATCCCTTTCCCTGCAGTAGAGCTTGTTACCTCTTCCCAAGGCTGGTGTTTCTCGATTCCATTCACCCAAAGCCCATGGCTGCTAGAATGCAAATGCCATTGCAACTGTCAAGGGAACTGGGAGCCTAAACTGCAATAGAGGCAGAGCCAGCCTTTTTCCTTGAATCTCGTGGAAGTCCAGTCTGCAATGGATTCATTGCTTGCTGGTGTTGGCTAAGCCTTGTGCTGGAACAAAGGGCCCAGCACTTGGATGGAGCAGGCAGGGACGGATCACAGGCCCATGGTGCTGGCGTTTCTGCAGCTGCCCTGATTGCCTGCCTTGGGTTGTTTTTAGGAATTACGGCACAGAGTCCTTCCCTGTTTAAATATGGGCCAAACCCCGGCACGGAGTGCACAGCACACACTCAGTGTCAGCGTGGCGGGGGAAGAGCTGGCAGGTGCTGCCTGCAAGAGTGGGAATCCCTGACAGGAGCTGAATGTTGGACTTGGCATTGATATTGCAGGTAGAGCCATGAAACGTCTCCCTTGTGCAGTGTCACATAAACCAGTTCTGATGAAAACAAGTGGATTGGACAGAGCTGTGTGGGGGGACGTGCTCCCCTTCTGTGAGGGCAGCTCCTGAGATGTGTCCTCACAATCCCACCCAGGCAGTGAGGTCACAGCAGGGCTGTGAGGTCACAGAGCCCCGTGGTCCCACAGCACCACAATGACCAACCACTCGGTCCCTGACTACAACTGTTGCGGCAGCAGCGGCGGCGGCAGCGGTGTCAGAGTTGGTGGCGTTTGGAGAGTGATTGCTGGACAGTGATTGCTGGATAGTGATTGCTGGACAGAGATTACTGGACAGTGATTGCTGGACAGTGATTGCTGGACAGTGATTACTGGACAGTGATTACTGGACAGTGATTACTGGACAGAGTTTACTGGACAGAGATTACTTATACAGAGTTTAAACAACAGCAGTGTCAGGACAGAGGGGGCAGCAGTAGCTGCGGGACGGTGTGAGGGCGAGGCCATGGCCCTTGCTCTGCGCCTCTCCCTCCTCCTCCTCCTGGCAGTGGCCCTGCACGCCAGGGCTGCCCAGGCTGCTCCGGTGCCAGCGCGGGGAGCAGGTGAGCCGGCGGCCTGGGGCACCTTTCCCAGCCCAGCGGGCTCTTCTTCCCGGGAAGGATCAGGGATGGTTTTCCCCAGGGCTTTAGCCAGGGTTTCCTGGGTGTGGGAGAGAGCCCCGAGGGGCCCTTGGCTGCTCCAGCTGTTTCTCCAGGGATGCTGCACAGGGATGGGAAGAGTGTGCAGAGCGGCCAGGAGCCAGCCCAGAGCTGCCCAGGCCCCTCTGCAGCTCTGGCCATGTCCATTGACATCTGGCCCCCACAGTGCTCCCCTACCCCCCTGCAGTGCCACAGTTCTCTGAGGCAGAAGGGGATCCCAGCACACAATGGAAATGGTTCCCATCTGTTTCCTTCTAGATCTGGGTGCTGGGAATTCTTTTTCAGCAGTTTGGCGAGAAGATGGCTTGGAGACCTTGGGATCACCAGCAGGTATTTCTCAATGTGTGCTCAAAGAAATCATTGACAACATGGCAAGAGCCAGGTTAAAGAAGCTTTTCTGCCTGTTGAGTTACAGGAGTGTCTTCAGGGAGGACTATTCCAGCATCCTGGGCTGGATGTTCCACACAAGTTCAACTCACGTGGCAGGGGTGAGTAGTCTGTCCCTGCTGAGCTCACAGGCTGAGCTCTGGTTTTCTCTAATCCGTTCACATCAAATGCAACTGCTTCCCATTCAGGTCCTCCAACAGGCAAGAACCAACGTCCAGGCGAAAAGGAATCCCAGGAGTCTTCTGAAGGCATGAGGCAAATCCTAAAGGAACTGGAGAGACAGCGAGGTGGGTGTGTTTCCCTCAGCCTGAGCCGTGAGACTCATCAGTGGGGCTTTAGATGCTCTGTGGACACGCAGGGGCTGCACAGTGGGAAGGGATCCATCGCAGCCTCGCTGCCCCGCTGCTGCTTTCACGCCTTGCGGGGCTGTTTCCCCACCTGGCCTGGCTGCAGCTTCTCCCCGGCCTCTGCAGGAAGGCCTTGAGCATCCCCTGAGCCTGTGCCCAAAATGCCCCACGGGCCCTGCAGAGCAGGAGATGCCCTGCAATTGCCTGGTCTCCCGGCAGCTCCGGTGTGGCGGCTGTTTGGAGGAGGGAGTGCCCTGACCTTGACCCAGAAGCCCGGCTGTTTTCCTGGACCTTTTCCATGTCTTTTCTAAGCATTGCCTCCTGAAGATGCCTCCTCCCTTATGGAGAACAGCTCCATCTGATCCAGCTGTCCCTCTTGCTTCCCTCAGTGATGGACAAAGTGGCTCTGTGGAAGGCGGCGTTCCCCAAAGGAAGCAGTGGCTCCGTTCCAGGCTCTGCTGACGGAAGGGAGGCGATGCCAGGCACGGGCACACGGGGTAATTGCTGTGGCGTGCTCAGCCGGTGTGGGCCATCGGGGTGGCTGTGGCAGCAGCTCTTCCCCAGTGCCCGCTCGTGCCCGTCACGGCAGCAGCCAAAGCTGAAAGCGCGATGGGTTCGCGGCATCTGGAGCACGTTCTGCAGCCCCTGGAAACGGAACTCTGGCCCCAAGGTCCCTCCCGCTGCAGCTGCTCCCGGAGCTGGCCCTGAGTCTCGAGGGGCCCAAGGCACCAGAGCAGCCCAGAGTGGGATCCCTCCCACGAGCCGAGGGCCAGAGCCTTCCCTGGCCCCCACACTGGGCAGGGGCTCCTGTGTCTCCTGAGAGGGCCTGACTCTGTCCCCTTGGGCTGTGGGAGCTGTCCCGGGACAGGGAGGGTCAGGGTTTGCACTGCCTGCTGCAGTCTTCCCCAGGACTTTAGCCAGGGATTACTGTGTGTGGGAGAGAGCCCCGAGGGGCCCTTGGCTGCTCCAGTCTCTCCTCCAGGGATCTTGCACAGGACCTGGAAAGAGTGTGGAGAGCAGCCAGGAGCCAGCCCAGAGCTGCCCAGGCCCCTCTGCAGCTCTGGCCATGCCCATTGACATCTGGCCCCCACAGTGCTCCCCGACCCCCCTGCAGTGCCACAGTTCTCTGAGGCAGAAGGGGATCCCAGCACACAATGGAAATGGTTCCCATCTCTGTTTGCTTCTAGATGAGGGTGCTGGGAATGCTTCTCCAGTAGATTGGCTGCGTAAAGTTTTGGAGCCCTTGCAGTCTCCTGCAGGTATGTTCTCAATGTGCACTCAAAAAATAATCATTGACAAGATGGCAAGAGCCAGGTGACAGAAGCTTCTCTGGTTGTTGCGCTACAGGGGTGTCCATGGGTAGGACTATTCCATCTCCTAATCTGGTTGCTTCGCAAAAAGCTGGCTCCCATCGTAGGGGTGAGTAGTCTGTCCCTGCTGAGCTCACAGGCTGAGCTCTGGTTTTCTCTAATCCGTTCATGTCAAATGGAACTACTTCCCATTCAGGTCGTCCAACATCCAAGAACAAAGTTAAAGATGGAGAGAAATCCCAGGAGCCATCAGAGGCCATGAGAGAATTGCTGAAGGAAATGCTGCAGGGAGGGCACGGTGGGTGTGTTTCCCTCAGGCTGAGCCGTGAGACTCATCAGTGGGGCTTTAGATGCTCTGTGGACATGAAGGGGCTGCACAGCGGGAAGGGATCCATCGCAGCCTCGCTGCCCCGCTGCTGCTTTCACGCCTTGCGGGGCTGTTTCCCCGCCTGGCCTGGCTGCAGCTTCTCCCCGGCCTCTGCAGGAAGGCCTTGAGCATCCCCTGAGCCTGTGCCCAAAATGCCCCACGGGCCCTGCAGAGCAGGAGATCCCCTGCAATTGCCTGGTCTCCCGGCAGCTCCGGTGTGGCGGCTGTTTGGAGGAGGGAGTGCCCTGACCCAGCCCCAAAAGCCCGGCTGTTTTCCTGGACCTTTTCCATGTCTTTTCTAAGCATTGCCTCCTGAAGATGCCACCTCCCTTATGGAGAACAGCTCCATCTGATCCACCTGTCCCTCTTGCTTCCCCCAGAGATGGACCAAGGGGCTCTGTGGAAGGCGGCGTTCCCCGAAGGAAGCAGTGGCTCCGTGCCAGGCTCTGCTGATGGAAGGGAGGCGATGCCAGGCACGGGCACACGGGGTAATTGCTGTGGCGTGCTCAGCCGGTGTGGGCCATCGGGGTGGCTGTGGCAGCAGCTCTTCCCCAGTGCCCACTTGTGCCTGTCACAGTCTGAATTTAGTGAGGGTTTGCTCTGGGTGCGAGAGAGCCCTGAGGGGACCTTGGCTGCTCCAAGCTGCTCCTCCAGGGATGTTTCAGTGTGTGCGGAGTGGGCAGAGCATCCAGGAGCCAGCCCAGAGCTGCCCAGGCCCCTCTGCAGCTCTGGCCATGTCCATTGACATCTGGCCCCCACAGTGCTCCCCAACCCCCCTGCAGTGCCACAGTTCTCTGAGGCAGAAGGGGATCCCAGCATGCAATGGAAATGGTTCCCATCTCTATTTGCTTCTAGATGGGGAGAACGACTTGGATTATCTGGAAGTCCTGGTGAATGATGCACTGAATTCCCTGGGGAAACCTGGAGGCAAGTTCTCAGTGTCCCTTTCCTGACAGAATAATCCCTGTCAATGTGGCAAGAGCTCATTCAGGTGCCCTTTTCCTTAAGACCCTCTCGAGGTTGCTGCACTCTGGCAATCTTGGCCTGCTCCGTTCTCAGGCCCAAGAGGGATCCCACAGGATCCCTGTCCGTGGGAGCAGGAAGGAGCATTTAGCTTTTCATCTCCTTTCCATGGAAATGCCAGTTGGTCCCTCCGTGGCCGCTGTGCAGACACGGAGAAGGGCAGAGAGGGAAGGGGTCGGGCCCAGGGCTGTGCCCGGGGCTGTGCCTGGCGCGGCTCCTTTGCCGGCCCCTGGGAGCCTGAGGTGCTCCCGCTGCGGCTGCCGAGCCACGGCCCTGGCTGGGGCTGAGTTGAGAGCTGGGGCAGCTCCAGGGAGTCCCTTGTGCCCTGACAGCTCTGCCTGGGGCTCCTTTGGTCCCAGCCAGGGGCCACTGCAGGCCCGTGGGAGCTCTGCCCCTGCTCCTGAGGGGAGGGCAGAGATGAGGGCCCTGCAGGGATCCCGTGGCCGAGCTGCCCTCACTGCCCCTCCGGCTGAGGGAGAGTCTGCAGCTGTGTCAGGGAGCTCTTCTGTCCTGCCCTTCTTTGGAGCCGAGCCTGTGGGTGATGGGGGTCAGGAACCTGCAGTGGGGCCCAGGGCTGAGCCTCTGGAAGGTCGTGTGGGTACGTCATGGCTTTTCCCCCTTGGAGAGCTGCCAGCTCAGAGTCCAAAGCTGGGCCAGGACAGAGACCTGCCCGTGTGTGCCCTGTCCCCGTGGGATCCCCTCACCCCTCCTGCGCCTCAGGGCTGCCCGTGCAGATCCCCAGAGATGACAGAAGCTTCTCTGGCTGTTGAGTTACAGGGGTGTCCACAGAGAGGACTTTTCCAGCTCCTGAACTGATTCCTCTGCACAAGCCCAGCTCACATGGCAGGGGTGAGTAGCCTGTCCCTGCTGAGCTCACAGGCTGAGCTTTGGTTTTCTCTCATGTCAAATGGATTCCCATTCAGGTCCTCCAACAGCCAAGAACCAAGGTCCAGGAGAGAAAAAATCACTTAAATCAAATGAAGATGTGAAAGAAATTTTGAAGGAACTTCAGAAAGGGCACGGTGGGTGTTTCCCTCAGCTTGAGCCGTGAGACTCATCTGCCGGGGCGTCGGGGATGGTTTTCCCCAGGGCTTTAGCCAGGGTTTCCTGACTGTGGCAGAGAGCCCCGAGGGGCCCTTGGCTGCTCCAGCTGTTTCTCCAGGGATGTTGCACAGGGATGGGAAGAGTGTGCAGAGCGGCCAGGAGCCAACCCAGAGCTGCCCAGGCCCCTCTGCAGCTCTGGCCATGTCCATTGACATCTGGCCCCACAGTGCTCCCCAACCCCTCTGTAGTGCCACAGTTCTCTGAGGCAGAAGGGGATCCCAGCACACAATGGGAATGGTTCCCATCTCTGTTTCCTTCTAGATGAGGGTGCTGGGAATGCTTCTCCATTAGGTTGGCTGCGTGAAGTTTTGGAGCCCTTGGGGCCTCCTGCAGGTAAATTCTCAATTCCCCTCAAAGAATAATAGTTCTATATTTTATACACAATAAACGTGGCAAGAGGCAGGTGTCAGAATCTTCCCTGGCTGTTGAAGTTCCAGGTGTGTCTGCAGAGAGGACTTTTCCATCTCCTATGCTGGTTCCTACACAAGAGTCCAGCTCACATAGCAGGGGTGAGTAGTCTGTCCCTGCTGAGCTCACAGGCTGAGCTCTGGTTTTCTCTAATCCATTCATGTCAAATGAAACTACTTCCCATTCAGGTCCTCCAACAGGCAAGAACAAAGCGAAAGATGGAAGGAAATCCCAGGAGCCATCAGAGGCCATGAGAGAATCGCTGAAGGAAATGCTGCAGGGAGGGCACGGTGGGCGTGTTTCCATCAGGCTGAGCCGTGAGACTCATCAGTGGGGCTTTAGATGCTCTGTGGACACGCAGGGGCTGCACAGCGGGAAGGGATCCATCGCAGCCTCGCTGCCCCGCTGCTGCTTTCACGCCTTGCGGGGCTGTTTCCCCGCCTGGCCTGGCTGCAGCTTCTCCCCGGCCTCTGCAGGAAGGCCTTGAGCATCCCCTGAGCCTGTGCCCAAAATGCCCCACGGGCCCTGCAGAGCAGGAGATCCCCTGCAATTGCCTGGTCTCCCGGCAGCTCCGGTGTGGCGGCTGTTTGGAGGAGGGAGTGCCCTGACCCTGCCCCAAAAGCCCGGCTGTTTTCCTGGACCTTTTCCATGTCTTTTATAAGCATTGCCTCCTGAAGATGCCTCCTCCCTTATGGAGAACAGCAATGGAAATGGTTCCCATCCATGTTTGCTTCTAGATAAGGGTGCTGGGAATGCTTCTCCGTTGGATTGGCTGCGTGAAGTTTTGGAGCCCTTCAGGCCCCCTGCAGGTAAATTGTCCCTCAAAGATTAATCAGTCTAAATTCTAAACCCCATACATGTGGCAAGAGCCAGATGACAGAAGTTTCTCTGGTTGAATTACAGGGGTGTCTGCAGAGATGACTTTTCCAGCTCCTCTGCTGGTTCCACACAAGCCCAGCTCACATGGCAAGGGTGAGTAGTCTGTCCCTGCTGAGCTCACAGTCTGAGCTCTGATTTTCTCTAATCCATTCATGTCAAATGAAACTGTTTCCCTTTCAGGTCCTCCAAAAGGCAAGAACCATCCTTCAGGTGAAAAGAAAGCCCAGGAGCCATCTGAAGGTATGGGAGAAATACTAAATGAACTGGGGTGGGGTCAGGGTGAGTCACTTTCCCTCAGCCTGAGCCGTGGGACTCATCAGTGGGGCTTTAGATGCTCTGTGGACACGCAGGGGCTGCACAGTGGGAAGGGATCCATCGCAGCCTGGCTGGACTGGGGCTCATGTGTCTCCTGAGAGGGTCTGACTCTGTCCTTTCTGGCTGTGGGAGCTGTCCCAGGGCAGGGGGGATCGGTGCTGGTACTGCCTCCAGGCACCCGCACTGAGGGAAACAGAGAACGTCCTGGCCGTCTCCAACGTGCTGTCAGCTTAGCAGGGGTGCCCAGGACGGGCTGACGCTCCCAATTGCTCCCACAGAAGCAGCCGGTGCCACAACACGTGCTCCCAGTACCCAGGAGAGCACTGGCAGAGGTTTCTGTTGGGGAACACGCTGTCTGACGGTGATAATGGCAAGCATGTTGGGCGGTCTGCTTGTCATCACGTTGTGCTGTGCTGCAGTCTGGTACTGGAGGGTGAGAAAAGGGTGAGTTGTTTGCTGCTCTCCCCCTCCAACAGCTTCCTTTGAAGGCAGCTCAGAGCCATGGAACATTCCCAGTCTGGCTGCTGGGGAGCGGCCAGTTAGTCCTTGGCCAGAGAACTCTGCTGAGGGCTCTGCTGCTGTGCAGTGCTGTCACTGCCTCTCCCTGTGTGCCACCCGCAGCTGGGCCTCAGACACCTCCTCTCTCCACAGGCTCCTCTCTGCACCTGCTCCAGACAAGCCAAAGACCTCAGGCAGAAAGAGGTGGAGCTCTCACCCTTTAACATCCCACCTCTAGCCCAGATTCGTTGCCACCACTGCAGCACCTGCTTTTTGATACCAAGGTCCAGCTGCCACCAAAAAGATCCTCTCTGCCCCTGTAACCCACTGATCCCAACCTATGGCACGTACTGAAGTTGGCCCTTTCGTGCCCACCCCTTTAGTTCAAATAAAGATAAGATTCAGCATCACTGGAGTGTCGAGCTGTGCCACCAGCAAAGCCCCAAGGCCCCAGCCCTGGCTGAGCTGCGTGCCTGGGCACAGCCGTGGATGCCCACGGTGTGGGCAGGCAGGAGCCAGGCTGGGGCTCCTGTGACCAGCAGTGGGGCCCCAAGGGCTGGGGGAGCCCGTGGTGAGGGTCCTTGGGCTGAGGGCACCTTTATTGCAGTGGGACCTTCTGGGCCTGGGCCTCCTCAAATAGGTTGCCCAGGAAAGCGGGAAGTCATCGAGAGCATCTGTAGGGACATTGTAATGTCAGCAGGCAGAACAAGGGGTCTCCTTGTCACCTCTGGGTGCTGAGCCCCTGTTCAGATGCTCTCTGAACGAGGCTTTGACTGCCTGGGGAGTAACTCAGCTGTGATCACCCACAAGAAGTGGTGAGGGGCTGCAGTCCCTTGTGAGGCACCCAGGGATATTTTGGGGTATCTCCTGAGGGGTGTAGAGGGCTGAGGTCCTGTGTAAGACTTGCAGGGAGCTGAGGACTGTCAGCAGGAACATTCAGGGGAGGTTGGATTTTCTTCTAAGGCGGGCAGGGGGTTTGGGGTCCTTCATAAGCCGTGCAGGGAGCTGCGGCCCCTCATGAGGTTCTCAGGGGGTCTGGGGCCTCTCCTGTGCTGGGCAGGTGCTTGGGGAGCCCCGTCAGGTTCGCAGAGGGCCGAGTGGGCAGCCTGACGAGCCGGGGGGGCACAACAAGGGACCTCCTCGCTCAGCCCTTGGCTGCAGCTTTTCCCATGAGAATTCTGGTGTAAAGAGCCTCCGAAGGAGCCAAGAGCCAGAGCAGCTCACGAAAACTTTGATGCGAACACGAGGCAGACCCCACCACAGTTCCCCGCTGAGTGACACGGTGGAGATTATGGGAAAGAACGAGCGGGTTCTTTTAGCAGAACTGCAGATCTTTCGCAGCTGGGTCGTGAGCTGATCTCCACTAAAGCTGATCACTCCGTGCTGATCTGCTTTATTGACTCAAAATGGAGGGTTTCTAAGGGACCAGCTAAGGAAGGTTCAGGAACTGGGGAGGAGCATGGGAGGAGTGTTCATAACAGGGAAAGATGATAGGGTAAGCATCGGGGTGTTACAATCAAGGGGATGGATTACAACTATAGTGTAACTGGGGAGTAACTTGATTGGTTAGGGCAGCTACCCCAGGTAAACTGCCCAATCAGAGAGCTGTCGCCGTGCTCAGGAGAGCAAGCCCATAAACTCAAGAAGAAAGTAGCTTAAAATGGTGGCTTCAACCTAATCCTAGGTTTAACAAGGTTGCAATTAATGTAGAGGTCCATTAGGCAGGTTTATTTGGCATGGTGGCATTGGAGGTGACACTGTCCATGTTGTCAGGAGATTCCTCTTTGCACTGGGTGAACTCTTACCTGGCTCTCCAGCCCATCTCCAACAGCTGAGATCCCTCCCCTTCGCAGGGCTCGCAGCCCTTTGATCCCCTGCCCGGAGCACAGGTCCCTCCCCGTGTCCCCAGTGCCGAGGGCCGGGGGGTCACAGCCTTCCCCACACGCCCACACTGTCCCCATTCCACGGCCAGCAGGGGAAGGGTCCCCAGCCTTTCCAAAACGGGGGTTCCTGATTCTTTGCTGCTGCTCGGCCCCCCTGTCTCTGGGCAAACTGCACCTCTCTGTGTCTGACAACTGCGCAGCCCGGCACTTGTCACCTCACTGCAGACTGTGCAGGAACACCGATTCACACCTAATGGAGCCAAACACTCCCTCACAGCCCCGGGCTTGGCGAGGGCACAGGAGGCACTGCGGGGGGACAGCTGAGCCCGTGGCTTCTCACACCAACCGGAGCCTGGCACTGTGAGTTCCGAGGCCACGGCTTAGATGGCAGTGACCACGGCCCACATGTGGGAAGGTGTTGAGGGGCAGAGACTTTCAGTGCTTCTCCCTGGGAAGAGTGGCAGATCCCGTTTGGTTTTGTCTTTACAGTAACTGCCCTCCGTTTATTTTTCTGGAGAGCAAATGTCATAACATACCCAAAAGTGGCTTCTTATTCAGTGTTGTCATAGCTGAGATGCTCGGACAGACGGTACAATTCAAGCACTTGGATGCAAAGCTGTCTGAAGGCAGCAAAGGATAAAGTGACAGAGGACACTGTTCAGTTCTTAGGGCAGAGAGAGTGGAAACAGAAAGGGCTCCCACAACTAAAGAGCTGCATGTTCACTGTTGGTGTTTAATACATCCCTTTCCCTGCAGTAGAGCTTGTTATCTCTTCCCAAGGCTGGTGTTTCTCTGTTCCAGTCACTGGAAGCCCATGGCTGCCGGAATGCAAATGCCATTGCAACTGTCAAGGGAACTGGGAGCCTAAACTGCAATAGAGGCAGAGCCAGCCTTTTTCCTTGAATCTCGTGGAAGTCCAGTCTGCAATGGATTCATTGCTTGCTGGTGTTGGCTAAGCCTTGTGCTGGAACAAAGGGCCCAGCACTTGGATGGAGCAGGCAGGGACGGATCACGGGCCCATGGTGCTGGCGTTTCTGCAGCTGCCCCGATTGCCTGCCTTGGATTGTTTTTAGGAATTACGACACAGAGTCCTTCCCTGTTTAAATATGGGCCAAACCCCAGCACGGAGTGCACAGCACACACTCGGTGTCGGCGTGGCGGGGGAAGAGCTGGCAGGTGCTGCCTGCAAGAGTGGGAATCCCTGACAGGAGCTGAATGTTGGACTTGGCATTGATATTGCAGGTAGAGCCATGAAACGTCTCCCTTGTGCAGTGTCACATAAACCAGTTCTGATGAAAACAAGTGGATTGGACAGAGCTGTGGGGGGGGACGTGCTACCCTTCTGTGAGGGCAGCTCCTGAGATGTGTCCTCACAATCCCACCCAGGCAGTGAGGTCACAGCAGGGCTGTGAGGTCACAGAGCCCCGTGGTCCCACAGCACCACAATGACCAACCACTCGGTCCCTGACTACAACTGTTGCGGCAGCAGCGGCGGCGGCAGCGGTGTCAGAGTTGGTGGCGTTTGGAGAGTGATTTCTGGACAGTGATTGCTAGATAGTGATTACTGGACAGAATTTACTGGACAGTGATTCCTGGACAGTGATTGCTGGACAGAGTTTACTGGATAGTGATTGCTGAACAGAGTTTACTGGACAGTGATTACTATACAGAGCTTAAAGAACAGCGTTGTCAGGACAGAGGGGGCAGCAGTAGCTGCGGGACGGTGTGAGGGCGAGGGGCCATGGCCCTTGCTCTGCGCCTCTCCCTCCTCCTCCTCCTGGCAGTGGCCCTGCACGCCAGGGCTGCCCAGGCTGCTCCGGTGCCAGCGCGGGGAGCAGGTGAGCCGGCAGCCTGGGGCACCTTTCCCGGCCCAGCGGGCTCTTCTCCCTGGGAAGGGTCAGGGATGGTTTTCCCCAGGGCTTTAGCCAGGGTTTCCTGGATGCGGGAGAGAGCCCCGAGGGGCCCTTGGCTGCTCCAGCTGCTCCTCCAGGGATGTTGCACAGGGATGGGAAGAGTGTAGAGAGCGGCCAAGGAGCCAGCCCAGAGCTACCCAGGCCCCTCTGCAGCTCTGGCCATGTCCATTGACATCTGGCCCCCACAGTGCTCCCCAACCCCCTGCAGTGCCACAGTTCTCTGAGGCAGAAGGGGATCCCAGCACGCAATGGAAATGGTTCCCATCTCTGTTTGCTTCTAGATGAAGGTGCTGGGAATGCTTCCCCATTAGATTGGCTGCGTGAAGTTTTGGAGCCCTTGGAGCCTCCTGCAGGTAAATTCTCAATTCCCCTCAAAGAATAATAATTCTATGTTTTATACACAATAAACGTGGCAAGAGGCAGGTGTCAGAATCTTCCCTGGCTGTTGAAGTTCCAGGTGTGTCTGCAGAGAGGACTTTTCCATCTCCTTTTCTGGTTGCTACACAAGAGCCACAGCCCAGCTCACACGGCAGGGCTGAGTAGTCTGTCCCTGCTGACCTCACAGACTGAGCTTTGGTTTTCTCTAATCTGTTCATGTGAAATGGAACTACTTCTCATTCAGGTCCTTTAAAAGGCATGAGGCAAGCTGAAGGAGACCAAAATTTCCTTGAATCAAATGAAGTCCTGAGAGAAATTTTGAAGGAACTGCTGAAAGGCCAAGGTGGGTCTATTTCTCTCAGCCTGAGTTGTGAGACTCATCAGCCAGGGGCTTTAGATCAGTCACATCTGATCCAGTTACAACTCTTGCTTCCCCAGAGATGGACCAAGAGGCTCTGTGGAAGGCAGCATTCCCCAAAGGAAGCAGTGGCTCCGTGCCAGGCTCTGCTGACGGAAGGGAGGCGATGCCAGGCACGGGCACACGGGGTAATTGCTGTGGCGTGCTCAGCCGGTGTGGGCCATCGGGGTGGCTGTGGCAGCAGCTCTTCCCACAGTGCCCACTCGTGCCTGTCAAGGCAGGAAGAGCATAACAGAACAGATTATTAATCCTGAGCAGACTCAGGGGACTCGGGTACTGAGCAGTCCACCTGAGGGCCCTCAGTGAGGGGCATTGCCCAAAACACTGAAGCAGCTGCAAGGGGTGCCCAACTGGGGAAAAGGCAGATGGGCAGACCAAGGCTCCAATGCCTCCTTAAAGGCATGACTGTCCCATCGGGCTGTGGGCAATGGTTGGGGGAGGGAGGATTAGTTGTGGCACTGCCTGATGCAGTGTTCCCCAGGGCTTTAGTGAGGGTTTGTGGCACAGAGCCCTGACGGGCCTTTGGCTGCTCCAGCCGCTCCTCCAGGGATGTTGCACAGGGATGGGAAGAGTGTGCAGAGCGGCCAGGAGCCAGCCCAGAGCTGCCCAGGCCCCTCTGCAGCTCTGGCCATGCCCATTGACATCTGGCCCCCACAGTGCTCCCCAACCCCCCTGCAGTGCCACAGTTCTCTGAGGCAGAAGGGGATCCCAGCACGCAATGGAAATGGTTCCCATCTCTGTTTGCTTCTAGATGAAGGTGCTGGGAATGCTTCTCCATTAGATTGGTTGCGAGAAGTTTTGGAGCCCTTGGAGCCTCCTGCAGGTAAAGTCTCAATTCCCCTCAAAGAATAATAATTCTATGTTTTATACACAATAAACGTGGAAGAGGCAGGTGTCAGAATCTTCCCTGGCTGTTGAAGTTCCAGGTGTGTCTGCAGAGAGGACTTTTCCATCTCCTATGCTGGTTCCTACACAAGAGTCCAGCTCACACAGCAGGGGTGAGTAGTCTGTCCCTGCTGAGCTCACAGGCTGAGTCCTGGTTTTCTCTAATCCATTCATGTCAAATGGAACTACTTCCCATTCAGGTCCTCCAACAAGCAAGAACAAAGCGAAAGATGGAAGGAAATCCCAGGAGACATCAGAGGCCATGAGAGAAGCGCTGAAGGAAATGCTGCAGGGAGGGCACGGTGGGTGTGTTTCCCTCAGGCTGAGCCGTGAGACTCATCAGTGGGGCTTTAGATGCTCTGTGGACACGCAGGGGCTGCACAGCGGGAAGGGATCCATCGCAGCCTCGCTGCCCCGCTGCTGCTTTCACGCCTTGCGGGGCTGTTTCCCCGCCTGGCCTGGCTGCAGCTTCTCCCCGGCCTCTGCAGGAAGGCCTTGAGCATCCCCTGAGCCTGTGCCCAAAATGCCCCACGGGCCCTGCAGAGCAGGAGATCCCCTGCAATTGCCTGGTCTCCCGGCAGCTCCGGTGTGGCGGCTGTTTGGAGGAGGGAGTGCCCTGACCCAGCCCCAAAAGCCCAGCTATTTTCCTGGACCTTTTCCATGTCTTTTATAAGCATTGCCTCCTGAAGATGCCACCTCCCTTATGGAGAACAGCAATGGAAATGGTTCCCATCCATGTTTGCTTCTAGATAAGGGTGCTGGGAATGCTTCTCCGTTGGATTGGCTGCGTGAAGTTTTGGAGCCGTTCAGGCCCCCTGCAGGTAAATTGTCCCTCAAAGATTAATCAGTCTAAATTCTAAACCCCATACATGTGGCAAGAGCCAGATGACAGAAGCTTCTCTGGTTGAATTACAGGGGTGTCTGCAGAGATGACTTTTCCAGCTCCTCTGCTGGTTCCACACAAGCCCAGCTCACATGGCAAGGGTGAGTAGTCTGTCCCTGCTGAGCTCACAGGCTGAGCTCTGCTTTTCTCTAATCCATTCATGTCAAAAGAGACTGTTTCCCTTTCAGGTCCTCCAAAAGGCAAGAACCATCCTTCAGCTGAAAAGAAAGCCCAGGAGCAATCTGAGGGCATGAGACAAATACTAAATGAACTGGGGCAAGGTCAGGGTGAGTCCCTTTCCCTCAGCCTGAGCCGTGGGACTCATCAGTGGGGCTTTAGATGCTCTGTGGACACGCAGGGGCTGCACAGCGGGAAGGGATCCATCGCAGCCTGGCTGGACTGGGGCTCATGTGTCTCCTGAGAGGGTCTGACTCTGTCCTTTCTGGCTGTGGGAGCTGTCCCGGGGCAGGGGGGATCGGTGCTGGTACTGCCTCCAGGCACCCGCACTGAGGGAAACAGAGAACGTCCTGGCCGTCTCCAACGTGCTGTCAGCTTAGCAGGGGTGCCCAGGACGGGCTGACGCTCCCAATTGCTCCCACAGATGCAGCCGGTGCCACAACACGTGCTCCCAGTACCCAGGAGAGCACTGGCAGAGGTTTCTGTCGGGGAACACACTGTCTGACGGTGATAATGGCAAGCATGTTGGGCGTTCTGCTTGTCATCACGTTGTGCTGTGCTGCAGTCTGGTGCTGGAGGGTGAGAAAAGGGTGAGTTGTTTGCTGCTCTCCCCCTCCAACAGCTTCCTTTGAAGGCAGCTCAGAGCCATGGAACATTCCCAGTCTGGCTGCTGGGGAGCGGCCAGTTAGTCCTTGGCCAGAGAACTCTGCTGAGGGCTCTGCTGCTGTGCAGTGCTGTCACTGCCTCTCAGCTGCTGGGCCTTTCACGGGGAGCCCGCTCGGACCGGAGCCAGTGCTGGCTCCAACTGAGCCTGCCTGGACAAGAGCAGCCCCAGGAGGACGGGCAGAGGCCAAGCAAGGTGTGGAGGAGAAGGAGCAGGGACGAGCTTGCCCTTGGAAGGCAGACGTGCCCTGGTGCCCGCTCCTGCCCAGGGACCCTGCCCAGAGCCATCCCCCTGCTCGCTGGTGCCCTGAGGGGCAGGTGTCCCCCTGGGCCGTGCTGTGCCAGCAGCTCCCCCCGTGGTGCTGAGCCTTGACAGCTCTGGGCCCTGCTGGGGAGCAGAGTCCCTGTGTGCCACCAACAGCTGGGCCTCAGACACCTCCTCTCTCCACAGGCTCCTCTCTGCACCTGCTCCAGACCAGCCAGACACCTCGGTCAGGAAGAAGTGGAGCTCTCACCCTTTAACTTCCCAGCCTAGCCCAGATGTGTTGCCACCCCTGCATCACCTGCTTTATGATGTGAAGGTCCATCTGCCACCAAAAAGATCCTCTCTGCCCCTAAACCCACTGATCCCACCCTTTGCTCAGTACTGAAGTTGTTCCTTTCGTGCCCACCCCTTTAGTTCAAATAAAGATAAGATTCAGTATCACTGGAGTGTCAAGCTGTGCCACCAGCAAAGCCCCAAGGCCCCAGCCCTGGCTGAGCTGCGTGCCCGGGCACAGCCGTGGATGCCCACGGTGTGGGCAGGCAGGAGCCAGGCTGGGGCTCCTGTGACCAGCAGCGGGGCCCCGAGGGCTGGGGGAGCCCGTGGTGAGGGTCCTTGGGCTGAGGGCACCTTTATTGCAGTGGGACCTTCTGGGCCTGGGCCTCCTCAAAGAGGATGGGAAAAGAGGGACGCCATCAAGAGGATTTTCAAGGGCACAGCCTGACAAGCAATGTCTGGAGGCAAAAGAAAGCTCCTTGCCAATTAACAGGCACTTGATGGGACCTAATTGATGGGCAATTGCCATGGTTCAGGAATAAACACAGGAGACCTGTGGGGTTCGATGCACAGGGAAGCAGATCTTGGGCAGATCTGCTTTTATTCAAAATGGGGGGCTTTTATAGGGCAGGCTGAGGAGGGTTCTGGAAAAAGGGAGTGGATATGTAAAACTAGGAGGGGTTACAAGAATATGTAACAGGGAGGTTGGTACATGACCGTAAGGTAACTTGGAAGGGGTATGACTGGGTAGGACACAGACATCTCAGTAAGTCATCCAAGAGGAGAGTAGCAAACAGTCCAAAGGAGAAAACTTCACAGCAACACAGGGGAACATGCCTGAACGTGTCCTGTTAATGTAGAGGTCCATTAGGCAGGTTTATTTGGCATGGTGGCATTGGAGGTGACACTGTCCATGTTGTCAGGAGATTCCTCTTTGCACTGGGTGAACTCTTACCTGGCTCTCCAGCCCATCTCCAACAGCTGAGATCCCTCCCCTTCGCAGGGCTCGCAGCCCTTTGATCCCCTGCCCGGAGCGCAGGTCCCTCCCCGTGTCCCCAGTGCCGAGGGCCGGGGGGTCACAGCCTTCCCCACACGCCCACACTGTCCCCATTCCACGGCCAGCAGGGGAAGGGTCCCCAGCCTTTCCAAAACGGGGGTTCCTGATTCTTTGCTGCTGCTCGGCCCCCCTGTCTCTGGGCAAACTGCACCTCTCTGTGTCTGACAACTGCGCAGCCCGGCACTTGTCACCTCACTGCAGACTGTGCAGGAACACCGATTCACACCTAATGGAGCCAAACACTCCCTCACAGCCCCGGGCTTGGCGAGGGCACAGGAGGTGCGGGGTACAGCTGAGGGGGGACAGCTGAGCCTGTGGCTTCTCACACCAACCGGAGCCTGGCACTGTGAGTTCCGAGGCCACGGCTTAGATGGCAGTGACCACGGCGCACGAGGTGGGAAGGTGTTGAGGGGCAGAGACTTTCAGTGCTTCTTCCTGGGAAGAGTGGCAGATCCTGTTTGGTTTTGTCTTTATAAAGGTTTGGCCCTCTAAAGCAGTACCTCTCAGCAGAGCCCCTTTCCTTGGTGCTCGGTGGGGCTGGAGTGCAGCCAGGGCTGAAGGAGGATCTCGGGCTGCTTGGCCCTATCGCGGGGGGGTTTTGTCCCCCGAGAAGAGACCCTCACGGCACACTTTGTTAGGAGACAGTCACACACGGATGACCCAAAGTGGCGTTTATTAAAACAAGATGTCAGTTTATATACAGGGGAATATGGAAGGATGGGGAAGAAAGGTGGGATTCTTGCTAGGAACATCAAATCCTGAGGGTCAGTGATAAGAGAAATGGAGGGATTGGCCGCAGGGGATATGTCCAGTTATATAGGGAGAAGGGAGAGTTGGGGAGGAAAGGAAGGAGTGGTCTGGGGTACCGACAGGGGAATTCTACAGAAGTTTGTGAGACTGCGCCTAGTAGCTGGGTCTCAGGCAACTTTTCACAGCTGCAGTTGTTAAAGAACTTCCAGATAAACTTCTTCCTCTGAGACTTCTTTGCTGCCCTTTTGCATCTTTCTCCATTCTCTGTAGGCCTCTGTGGGTCCACCTCCGACATGGCCCGTTGGGTCAGCACACCTTGGCTCCATCCTCCTGTGGCCTGTGATGTGCAGGGGTGGTTGTGCAGGCATTTTACAGTAACTGCCCTCAGTTTATTTTTCTGGAGAGCAAATGTCATAACACACCCAAAAGTGGCTTCTTATTCAGTGTTGTCATAGCTGAGATACTCGGACAGATGGTACAATTCAAGCTCTTGGATGCAAAGCTGTCTGAAGGCAGCAAAGGATAAAGTGACAGAGGACACTGTTCAGTTCTTAGGGCAGAGAGAGTGGAAACAGAAAGGGCTCCCACAACTAAAGAGCTGCATGTTCACTATTGGTGTTTAATACATCCCTTTCCCTGCCGTGGAGCTTGTTATCTCTTCCCAAGGCTGGTGTTTCTCTGATTCCATTCACCCAAAGCCCATGGCTGCCGGAATGCAAATGCCATTGCAACTGTCAAGGGAACTGGGAGCCTAAACTGCAATAGAGGCAGAGCCAGCCTTTTTCCTTGAATCTCGTGGAAGTCCAGTCTGCAATGGATTCATTGCTTGCTGGTGTTGGCTAAGCCTTGTGCTGGAACAAAGGGCCCAGCACTTGGATGGAGCAGGCAGGGACGGATCACGGGCCCACGGTGCTGGCGTTTCTGCAGCTGCCCTGATTGCCTGCCTTGGGTTGAAGCTGTGATCACCCACAAGAAGTGGTGAGGGGCTGCAGTCCCTGTGAGGCACCCAGGGATATTTTGGGGTCTCTCCTGAGGGGTGTAGAGGGCTGAGTTCCTGTGTAAGACTTGCAGGGATCTGAGGACTGTCAGCAGGAACATTCAGGGGGGTCGGATTTTCCTCTAAGGCGGGCAGGGGGTTTGGGGTCCTTCATAAGCCGTGCAGGGAGCTGCGGCCCCTCATGAGGTTCTCAGGGGGTCTGGGGCCTCTCCTGTGCTGGGCAGGTGCTTGGGGAGCCCCGTCAGGTTCGCAGAGGGCCGAGTGGGCAGCCTGACGAGCCGAGGGGGCACAACAAAGGGTCTCCTCGCTCAGCCCTTGGCTGCAGCTTTTCCCATGAGAATTCTGGTGTATAGAGCCTCCGAAGGAGCCAAGAGCCGGAGCAGCTCATGAAAACTTTGATGCGAACACGAGGCTGACCCCACCACAGTTCCCCGCTGAGTGACACGGTGGAGATTATTGGAAAGAACGAGCGGGTTCTTTTAGCAGAACTGCAGATCTTTCGCAGCTGGGTCGTGAGCTGATCTCCACTAAAGCTGATCACTCCGTGCTGATCTGCTTTATTGACTCAAAATGGAGGGTTTCTAAGGGACCAGCTAAGGAAGGTTCAGGAACTGGGGAGGAGCATGGGAGGAGTGTTCATAACAGGGAAAGATGATAGGGTAAGCATCAGGGTGTTACAATCAAGGGGATGGATTACAACTCTTGTGTAACTGGGGAGTAACTTGATTGGTTAGGGCAGCTACCCCAGGTAAACTGTCCAATCAGAGAGCTGTCGCCGTGCTCAGGAGAGCAAGCCCATAAACTCAAGAAGAAAGTAGCTTAAAATGGTGGCTTCAACCTAATCCTAGGTTTAACCAGGTTGCAGTTAATGTAGAGGTCCATTAGGTAGGTTTATTTGGCATGGTGGTGTTGGCGGTGACACTGTCCATGTTGTCAGGAGATTCCTCTTTGCACTGGGTGAACTCTTACCTGGCTCTCCAGCCCATCTCCAACAGCTGAGATCCCTCCCCTTCGCAGGGCTCGCAGCCCTTTGATCCCCTGCCCGGAGCGCAGGTCCCTCCCGGTGTCCCAAGTGCCGAGGGCCGGGGGGTCACAGCCTTCCCCACACGCCCACACTGTCCCCATTCCACGGCCAGCAGGGGAAGGGTCCCCAGCCTTTCCAAAACGGGGGTTCCTGATTCTTTGCTGCTGCTCGGCCCCCCTGTCTCTGGGCAAACTGCACCTCTCTGTGTCTGACAACTGCGCAGCCCGGCACTTGTCACCTCACTGCAGACTGTGCAGGAACACCGATTCACACCTAATGGAGCCAAACACTCCCTCACAGCCCCGGGCTTGGCGAGGGCACAGGAGGCACTGCGGGGGGACAGCTGAGCCCGTGGCTTCTCACACCAACCGGAGCCTGGCACTGTGAGTTCCGAGGCCACGGCTTAGATGGCAGTGACCACGGCCCACGAGGTGGGAAGGTGTTGAGGGGCAGAGACTTTCAGTGCTTCTCCCTGGGAAGAGTGGCTGATCCTGTTTGGTTTTGTCTTTACAGTAACTGCCCTCAGTTTATTTTTCTGGAGAGCAAATGTCATAACATACCCAAAAGTGGCTTCTTATTCAGTGTTGTCATAGCTGAGATACTCGGACAGACGGTACAATTCAAGCACTTGGATGCAAAGCTGTCTGAAGGCAGCAAAGGATAAAGTGACAGAGGACACTGTTCAGTTCTTAGGGCAGAGAGAGTGGAAACAGAAAGGGCTCCCACAACTAAAGAGCTGCATGTTCACTGTTGGTGTTTAATACATCCCTTTCCCTGCAGTAGAGCTTCCCAAGGCTGGTGTTTCTCGATTCCATTCACCCAAAGCCCATGGCTGCCGGAATGCAAATGCCATTGCAACTGTCAAGGGAACTGGGAGCCTAAATTGCAATAGAGGCACAGCCAGCCTTTTTCCTTGAATCTCGAGGAAGTCCAGTCTGCAATGGATTCATTGCTTGCTGGTGTTGGCTAAGCCTTGTGCTGGAACAAAGGGCCCAGCACTTGGATGGAGCAGGCAGGGACGGATCACAGGCCCATGGTGCTGGCGTTTCTGCAGCTGCCCCGATTGCCTGCCTTGGGTTGACTTTGGGAATTACGACACAGAGTCCTTCCCTGTTTAAATATGGGCCAAACCCCGGCACGGAGTGCACAGCACACACTCGGTGTCAGTGTGGCGGGGGAAGAGCTGGCAGGTGCTGCCTGCAAGAGTGGGAATCCCTGACAGGAGCTGAATGTTGGACTTGGCATTGATATTGCAGGTAGAGCCATGAAACGTCTCCCTTGTGCAGTGTCACATAAACCAGTTCTGATGAAAACAAGTGGATTGGACAGAGCTGTGTGGGGGGACGTGCTCCCCTTCTGTGAGGGCAGCTCCTGAGATGTGTCCTCACAATCCCACCCAGGCAGTGAGGTCACAGCAGGGCTGTGAGGTCACAGAGCCCCGTGGTCCCACAGCACCACAATGACCAACCACTCGGTCCCTGACTACCACTGTTGCGGCAGCAGCGGCAGCGGTGTCAGAGTTGGTGGTGTTTGGACAGTGATTTCTGGACAGTGATTGCTGAATAGTGATTGCTGGACAGAGATTACTGGACAGTGATTGCTGGACAGTGATTACTGGACAGAGTTTACTGGACAGTGATTACTATACAGAGCTTAAACAACAGCGTTGTCAGGACAGAGGGGGCAGCAGTAGCTGCAGGACGGTGTGAGGGCGAGAGGCCATGGCCCTTGCTCTCCGCCTCTCCCTCCTCCTCCTCCTGGCAGTGGCCCTGCACGCCAGGGCTGCCCAGGCTGCTCCGGTGCCAGCGCGGGGAGCAGGTGAGCCGGCGGCCTGGGGCACCTTTCCCGGCCCAGCGGGCTCTTCTCCCCGGGAAGGGTCAGGGATGGTTTTCCCCAGGGCTTTAGCCAGGGTTTCCTGGATGCGGGAGAGAGCCCCGAGGGGCCCTTGGCTGCTCCAGCTGCTCCTCCAGGGATGTTGCACAGGGATGGGAAGAGTGTAGAGAGCGGCCAAGGAGCCAGCCCAGAGCTACCCAGGCCCCTCTGCAGCTCTGGCCATGCCCATTGACATCTGGCCCCCACAGTGCTCCCCAACCCCCCTGCAGTGCCACAGTTCTCTGAGGCAGAAGGGGATCCCAGCACGCAATGGAAATGATTCCCATCTCTGTTTGCTTCTAGATGAAGGTGCTGGGAATGCTTCCCCATTAGATTGGCTGCGTGAAGTTTTGGAGCCCTTGGAGCCTCCTGCAGGTAAAGTCTCAATTCCCCTCAAAGAATAATAATTCTATGTTTTATACACAATAAACGTGGCAAGAGGCAGGTGTCAGAATCATCCCTGGCTGTTGAAGTTCCAGGTGTGTCTGCAGAGGGGATTTTTCCATCTCCTATGCTGGTTGCTACACAAGAGCCACAGCCCAGCTCACACGGCAGGGCTGAGTAGTCTGTCCCTGCTGACCTCACAGACTGAGCTTTGGTTTTCTCTAATCTGTTCATGTGAAATGGAACTACTTCTCATTCAGGTCCTTTAAAAGGCATGAGGCAAGCTGAAGGAGACCAAAATTTCCTTGAATCAAATGAAGTCCTGAGAGAAATTTTGAAGGAACTGCTGAAAGGCCAAGGTGGGTCTGTTTCTCTCAGCCTGAGCTGTGAGACTCATCAGCCAGGGGCTTTAGATCAGTCACATCTGATCCAGTTACCACTCTTGCTTCCCCAGAGATGGACCAAGAGGCTCTGTGGAAGGCGGCGTTCCCCAAAGGAAGCAGTGGCTCCGAGCCAGGCTCTGCTGACGGAAGGGAGGCGATGCCAGGCACGGGCACACGGGGTAATTGCTGTGGCATGCTCAGCCGGTGTGGGCCATCGGGGTGGCTGTGGCAGCAGCTCTTCCCCAGTGCCCACTCTTGCCTCTCAGGGCAGGAAGACCATAAGATAACAGATTAATAATCCTGAGCAGACTCAGGGGACTCGGGTACTGAGCAGTCCAGCTCAGGGCCCTCAGTGAGGGGCATTGCCCAAAACACTGCAGCAGCTGCAAGGGGTGCCCAACTGGGGAAAAGGCAGATGGGGAGAGCAAGGCTCCAATGCCTCCTTAAAGGCATGACTGTCCCATCGGGCTGTGGGCAATGGTTGGGGGAGGGAGGATTAGTTGTGGCACTGCCTGATGCAGTGTTCCCCAGGGCTTTAGTGAGAGTTTGTGGCACAGAGCCCTGATGGGCCTTTGGCTGCTCCAGCCGCTCCTCCAGGGATGATGCACAGGGATGGGAAGAGTGTGGAGAGTGGCCAGGAGCCAGCCCAGAGCTGCCCAGCCCCCTCTGCAGCTCTGGCCATGTCCATTGACATCTGGCCCCACAGTGCTCCCCGACCCCCCTGCAGTGCCACAGTTCTCTGAGGCAGAAGGGGATACCAGCACGCAGTGGAAATGGTTCCCATCTCTGTTTGCTTCTAGATGAAGGTGCTGGATACGCTTCTCCATTAAATTGGCTGCGTGAAGTTTTGGAGCCCTTGGGGCCTCCTGCAGGTAAAGTCTCAATTCCCCTCAAAGAATAATAATTCTATGTTTTATACACAATAAACGTGGAAGAGGCAGGTGTCAGAATCTTCCCTGGCTGTTGAAGTTCCAGGTGTGTCTGCAGAGAGGACTTTTCCATCTCCTATGCTGGTTCCTACACAAGAGCCCAGCTCACATGGCAGGGGTGAGTAGTCTGTCCCTGCTGAGCTCACAGGCTGAGTCCTGGTTTTCTCTAATCCATTCATGTCAAATGGAACTGCTTCTCATTCAGGTCCTCCAACAGCCAAGAACAAAGCAAAAGATGGAGAGAAATCCCAGGAGCCATCAGAGGCCATGAGAGAATTGATGAAGGAAATGCTGCAGGGAGGGCACGGTGGGTGTGTTTCCCTCAGGCTGAGCTGTGAGACTCATCAGTGGGGCTTTAGATGCTCTGTGGACACGCAGGGGCTGCACAGCGGGAAGGGATCCATCGCAGCCTCGCTGCCCCGCTGCTGCTTTCACGCCTTGCGGGGCTGTTTCCCCGCCTGGCCTGGCTGCAGCTTCTCCCCGGCCTCTGCAGGAAGGCCTTGAGCATCCCCTGAGCCTGTGCCCAAAATGCCCCACGGGCCCTGCAGAGCAGGAGATCCCCTGCAATTGCCTGGTGTCCCGGCAGCTCCGGTGTGGCGGCTGTTTGGAGGAGGGAGTGCCCTGACCCAGCCCCAAAAGCCCGGCTGTTTTCCTGGACCTTTTCCATGTCTTTTATAAGCATTGCCTCCTGAAGATGCCACCTCCCTTATGGAGAACAGCAATGGGAATGGTTCTCATCCATGTTTGCTTCTAGATAAGGCTGCTGGGAATGCTTCTCCGTTGGATTGGCTGCGTGAAGTTTTGGAGCCCTTCAGGCCCCCTGCAGGTAAATTGTCCTTCAAAGATTAATCAGTCTAAATTCTAAACTCCATACATGTGGCAAGAGCCAGATGACAGAAGCTTCTCTGGTTGAATTACAGGGGTGTCTGCAGAGATGACTTTTCCAGCTCCTCTGCTGGTTCCACACAAGCCCAGCTCACATGGCAAGGGTGAGTAGTCTGTCCCTGTTGAGCTCACAGGCTGAGCTCTGGTTTTCTCTAATCCATTCATGTCAAAAGAAACTGTTTCCCTTTCAGGTCCTCCAAAAGGCAAGAACCATCCTTCAGGTGAAAAGAAAGCCCAGGAGCAATCTGAAGGCATGAGACAAATACTAAATGAACTGGGACAAGGTCAGGGTGAGTCCCTTTCCCTCAGCCTGAGCCGTGGGACTCATCAGTGGGGCTTTAGATGCTCTGTGGACACGCAGGGGCTGCACAGCGGGAAGGGATCCATCGCAGCCTGGCTGGACTGGGGCTCATGTGTCTCCTGAGAGGGTCTGACTCTGTCCTTTCTGGCTGTGGGAGCTGTCCCAGGGCAGGGGGGATCGGTGCTGGTACTGCCTCCAGGCACCCGCACTGAGGGAAACAGAGAACGTCCTGGCCTTCTCCAACGTACTGTCAGCTTAGCAGGGGTGCCCAGGACGGGCTGACGCTCCCAATTGCTCCCACAGATGCAGCCGGTGCCACAACACGTGCTCCCAATACCCAGGAGAGCACTGGCAGAGGTTTCTGTCGCGGAACACGCTGTCTGACGGTGATAATGGCAAGCATGTTGGGCGTTCTGCTTGTCATCACGTTGTGCTGTACTGCAGTCTGGTGCTGGAGGGTGAGAAAACGGTGAGTTGTTTGCTGCTCTCCCCTCCAACAGCTTCCTTTGAAGGCAGCTCAGAGCCATGGAACATTCCCA
>NW_026087935.1:0-25685 GCF_022539395.1 Myiozetetes cayanensis | reverse complement strand
GGCAGCGCAGGCTGTGGAGGGGAGGGGCACCCCACCCTCATGGTGGGGAACATGAGCATGTGTGATGGGGTGTTCGGGGTATGGGGGTGGTTTTTCACCAGCACAGCTGAGCTCTGGGGCTGGGCTGGGCATTCCTGAGCTGAGCACAGATCCTGGGGGTGTCTCACTGGATCCCCTGGCCCGCACAAGCTGCTGTAGATCTACAGCCAGGTTTGTTGTGAGCATCCTCAACAAGAATCCTGCTGGGAGGAGAAGGGTTGATGGGAAAAGAGGTTTCAACAAAGACTTTCTGGGTTTGGTTTGAATGTTGGAAAGATATGCTGAACTCTCCTTGCTCCCCTGGAAAAGCCGAAAGAGTTCTTTAAGCATGGAGCTGAGAATGAGCAAAGAGAACAGAGAAGTGGAGTTTGCCCAGAAGTACACATTGCCCAGCAAGGCAGGAGAGGAGAGGAGATGCTGCGAGGGCTGGAGCCCCTGTGCCCTGAGGAAAGGCTGCCAGAGTTGGGGTTGCTGAGGCGGGAGAAGAGAAGGCCCCGGGGAGGCCTCAGTGCGGCCGGGCAGGAGCTGAAGGAGCCCAGAGGAAAGCTGGGACAGAGTGTTCAGCAGGGCCTGTGGGGAGAGGACAAGGGGGCACAGCTTGAACTGAACGAGTTGGACTCAGGTTTGATTTGCTTTAGGAAGAAGGTTTTTTTGCACTGAGTGTGTTGAAGCCCTGGCAGGGGCTGTGCAGAGAGGCCATGGATGCCTCATCCCTGGGAACATTCAAGGCCCTCTTGGATAGGGCCCTGAGCCACCAGGTCTGGTGAAAGGTTGTTTCCCCGAATGTCTGTCAGTCCAGAAGTCTCCCTGCTGACTGGATCTAAGCATGGATCCTACAGGATGTGCAGCCTTATCCCAGTGAAGGTTCAGTGCCATTCCATGGAGGTGGCAAGCCCCCAGCTGACTGGGAAGGCATCCCCTGTGGGGATGGAGTGGGACAGGGACCCCTCTCTGGGGTTGTGCTCCCTGCTGCAGGGTGTCAGAGACACCAAGGAAGCTGTGGATGTGGACATGGATGACCATCTTGAAGAGAGTATGGAGGTGGACATGGAAGAGTATGTGGAGGTGATGGAGGTGGACATGAAAGAGGAAGAAGAGATGGAAGTGGAAGAGGAAGGCGAAAAGGAGGAGGACATGATCCTGGGATGAGGAGAGTCCCCAGCAGCAGGAGAGGCACGTCCTGGCCATGCCCTGCCCCAGGGACAGGGGGTCACTGCCACCAGGCTGGGGTTGGGCTGGGTGGCCCCACTCAGGGACACGGTGTCCCATGCCCGGGATTCTGCACAACCCCCACCCTGGCCTGCCCTGTGCCTGCTTTGGGCCAGAGCTTCTGGGCTTCAGGACACTCTGGGGAGCCCCTGGAACTGCAGCTGGGAAGTGGGGCAAAGCATGCCCAGAGGATTCAGCCCAAAAACCTCCAGTGACACCCCAACACCCTGGGGTGAAAGTCTTTCCTAGGCCTGTCTTTTCCTCAACCTTTCCTCAAAGCTGTTGCATCTTCTGGGCCATGTTTCTAAAGACACAAGCATCCATCCCTGCAGCAGGTAGCGTGCTCCCCCAAGCACAGTCAGCTCTCCATCCTCTTCCAACCTGGCTCAAAGTCCCACTTAGTCTCCCAGCCCAGTTTCAGGTGATGCGTCCCCAGGAGAGCCCAGACAAGGAGAATGCCAAGAGCCATGTCCCGGTGCTCACTGCTGCATGTCTTCCCATCAGCCTGGAGCTGCTGGCTCTCAGGGCACATGCAATGGTGGGAGCCCTCCGTGCTCACACACCTGAACTCGCAGCCGTGACTCGCCCCGTTGCAGAGGTCGGGGGCTGGAAGACAAGCCAAGGGCATGAGGTGATCCCCATTCAGATGGGCTGGTCTGGGAACAGCCCTTCCCCTGGGGACAGGACAGGACATAAAGGCATGTGCCACACACACAGCCTGTGCCGTGTGCCACGCTGGCACCCACCCCTGCAGGCCTTGCCGTGGGGCTGGAGCGTGTACCCGCTGCGGCAGCGGCAGTAGTGCCCGTGGAGAATGCTCAGGGGAACAGGACACCTATCACCCTCCTGTCCCAGCCTCCCTGGGACCGCTCCAGGGTTTCAAAGCAGCTCCCAGCACCATCAGACAAGCAGGAAAAGTCCTGCTGTGGTGACCAGGCTGACAGCTGACAGCTTTGCACTAAAATAAAGGGAAAAAAACACTGTCCTCATCAGTGCTGGGATGTGCATCCTCTGATACACACTGCCCAGACCCCCTCAGATGACAGGCCATATGAGCCCCAAGTGTCCCATCCCAGAGGGGTGGCCAGGATTTGGCAACACTGAATGTGCACAGTCATTACAGACCCAGGAAGCAGAGGGCCCAATGAACAGATCTCCAGGCTGCTGCTGGCCTTGCTGGGTCCTCTGCTGTGGTTGAGCTTCCCTCCACGGGACCCATAACTACAAGCTCTCTAGGAGAGTTCAGATAATAAAAAGAGTTTTTAGGAGAACAGGTCTTTCCGTGCCCATTGAGCCTGTAGCCAGGGTTGCACTCACAGTAGAAGGAGCCAGGGGTGCTGACACAGCTGTGCTGGCAGCTGTGCTCCTGCTCCACACACATAGAATCAGAGAATCAGATGGGTTGGAAAGGACCTCTGAGATCATCAAGTCCAACCCTTGATCCATAACCACCACAGTTACCAGACCATGGCACTCGGTGCCACATCCCCAGGGATGGAGAATCCACCCCCTCCTGGGCAGCCCATTCCAATCCCTGATTACCCTCTCTGTAAAAATTTCTTCCAAATATCTAACCTAAACCTCCCCTGACAGAGCTTGAGATCAAGCCCTCTTGTCTTACTGATAGTTACCTGGGAGAAGAGACCAACCCCCACCTGGCTACAACCTCCTGTCAGGGAGTTGTAGAGAGTGCTGAGGTCTCCCGTGAGCCTCCTCTTCTCCAGGCTCAACAACCCCAGCTCCCTCAGCCTCTCCTCACAGCACCTGTGCTCCAGTCCCTTCCCCAGCCTTCTTGCTCTTCTCTGCACCTGCCTCAGCCCCTCCATGTCCTTCCTGACCTGAGGGGCCCAGAGCTGGACACAGCACTCCAAGGGTGGTCTCCTCAGCACTGGGTGAAGCTCAAGAATCCCTGCCCTGCTCCTGCTGCCACACTCTTCCTGAGCCAGGCCAGGATCCCTTGGCCCTCTTGGCCCCCTGGGCACACTCTGGCTCATGTTCAGCTTCCTGTCCCTCCACACTCCCAGCTCCCTTCCTGCCTGGCTGCTCTCCAGCCACTCTGTCCTCATCCTGTGGGGCTGCCGGGCTTGTTGTGGCCAAAGGGCAGGACCCGGCCCTTGGCCTGGTTGAACCTCATCCCCTTGGAACCAGACCATGGATCCAGCTTATCCAGGTCCCTCTGCACAGCCCTCCTGCCTTCCAGCAGATCAACACTCCCCCCAGCTTGGTGTCAGCTGCAAATTTGCTCATGAAATGTTGGTTCTGCAGGAGCTGGAGATGCTGAAGGGGAAGCAGGACCAAGTCAGGAGCCTGGAGACACTGGCTCCCTCCTCACCTGCCTGGAGGGCCTGCGGCATCTTCCTTGCAGCCTCCTCCTTCATCCTGCACACCTTTGGGAAAGAGAAACCCTGGTTTACAGGGAAAAACAAGGGGTGAACACAGTGGCTTAGGGGGTTCCTCCTACCAAAGTCCATCTCTAGAACTCACCAAGTATCTCATGTCCAAATCACCAAGATTTATCCCCCAAAACCCAAACCCATGAAGATTCTGCTTCAAAAAACCCTCCCAGAAGTTTCCTTTCTCTGGTGTCTCCACTTTGGGGTTCTGGAGTTCCCCCCTGTCCAGGATCCAGATTGTCCCGCACGTATTGAGGGTACCCCCTGTCTGGAGTCCCCACCCTCTCTGGCCTTCCAGGGCTCCCAGGATTATCCCCCCCCCCAGTCTCTCCACTTTGGCTTCCTGGGCTTTGCCCCCTCTCCACGGTGCCGCTCAGGGATACGGGCAAGTTTGGAGGTGCCAGGGGTCCCTTCTCCCCTCTCTCTCTGCTTGCAGGTCCCGGGTTCCGAAGGTCCCCTCCTCTCCTGGGTCCCACCCTCCTTGGGCTCCACTTTCAGGGGCCCGGGGTCCCCCCTCTCCGTGTTCCCCCTCCGGGCTGCCGGGGGTCCCCCAGCTCCGGCATCGCCCCCTCCGCTCTCCCCACTCCGGGGGTCCTCTCGCCCACCCCCGGCTGTCCCGAGGGCTCCCCAAACCCGCTGTGTCGTGTCCGTTCGTCTGTCCCGGCCCAGCCCCCCGCCGGCCCCGGGCTGACAATGGAGGCGGCGGGGACTGACCCAGCAACACCAACCCCAGCGCGGGGGGGACCCGCATCCCCCCGCCCACCGCCGGCAACCCACCCGGGGACCCCCAACATCCCCCCAAGGGGTATCTGCGGCTTAGCTTTGGGGTCCTGCAAGATCCAGACATTCACCCCGCTACCCCCCAGGAAAAAACAACCCACAACCAACCACGAGTTTTGCGACGAGCTTCTTCCTGCCGAGAACCCGCCCGATGGGGCGGGGCGATCCTCTTTCTTTTCCCTTTCCTCCTTTATCCCCTCCCTTTCCTCCCTCCTCCTTTTTACGTGCTCCGTCCGAGCGGCCGCACGCGTGGAGCTCTCGGGTGGGTGAGCGGGGGGGGACAGAGTGGGAAAGGGGGGAGAGGGGGAAGAGAGGGACTGGGACCCCCAAAGGGAGCGCGAGGGGCGGTGGGTCACCCCCAGATGGAGCCGGGAAGGAGCCGGGGTTTGGAGGGACGATGCGAAAGGGACGGGAGAGGGGGGATAAGGGGAGGTGGGACAGCGGGAAAGGGGGTCCCTCGGGGTCCCTTGGTGTCCCCATCCCTTGGGCCCTGGAGAGGGGGGAGCCTGGAGAGAGGGACCCCGAGCCCCCTGTGCCGAGCCCGCGGTGGGGGCCGCGCTGTTGGTTGTGAATTCCCGCCGGGATCAACAAAGCCCCGCACACGTGGCCGCAGCTCTTGTGTTTTCTCGTGGGCAGCACTCGCAGGAGCTCCCCCCACACTGCCCAAGCGCTGCCAGGCGCTGCTGCCAAGGCCCAGCAGAGCCCCCCGATCCCTCCAGTGCCCCCCAGAGCTGCGTGCGGGGGGTGGGAGAGAAGAGGAGAGCCGGGCTGGGCCCGGGGCAAGGCCGGGAAGGGGCAAGGAATGGCCCCGGGGCTGGGCTGGCGTTGGTGCTGCCGCGGGGCTGGGCCGGAGCTGGAAAACAGGGTCGGGAGCGAGAGGAGAGAGAAAGTGCTGCGGGACTGCAGAGCCGAGCCCCGGCTGGCTGGGGGGGCTCTGGGTTTGGGGGGTTTGGGGTTGTTTTTTGAGGGAGAGGATGTTTGGATCTTGCAGGCGCCCAAAGCTGAGGCGCAGGTGAGCCCTGGGGGGATGTTGGGGGTCCCCGGGAGGTGTTTTTGGGGGTGCCGGCGGTGGGCGGGGGGATGCGGGTCCCCCCCGCGCTGGGGGTTGGTGTTCCTGGGTCAGGCCCTTCATTGTCAGCCCGGAGCACGGAGAGGGGGGACCCCTGGGAGCCCGAAACGGGGAGCCCAGAGAGGGGGAACCCTCAGGACCCCAAAGTGGAGAGAGCAGAGAGGGGCAACTCGTGGCAGGGTTATTTTGGGCTGGGTCGTGGGGGTGCTGGGGAAGGGGTTCCCGGGGGTGCCAGGGCCAAGGAAAGCTGGGTACACAGATTGGAGAGGGAGGATGGAGAGCCAAGGGGGATCCAGAGGTCCTTGGTGTCAGGAAAAGGGGGGTTCAGCAGGTAGGGAGACAGAGAATGGCAGGAAAGAGGGTGCAGGGGGCTATTGATGCAGGATTAGGGGATGCAGGGGGTCCTTGTGGCCAGGAGTGTGGGCTCAAGGGGGCTCCAAAATCAAGGAAAAAGGGGGAATGTAGGGACTAGCACTAGGCTTGGTCTAGAGGGTCCCTGTGTCCAGGAAAGGGGGGTCCAGGGGCCTCCAGTGTCAAGGAAAGGTGGTTCATTGGGTGGGGAGACCCGGGATGTCCCAGCAGGGGGTTCAAGGGGTCCTGAGTGTTGAGGAAAGGGGGAGTTGGGGACTGGGAGAGGCAGGACTGGGGGTCCAGGGGGTGCCAAGGTCAAGGCAAAGGGAGTGTGGATCCTGGGAGAGGTGGGATGGCCGGGGAAGGGGGTGCAGGGGGTCCTGGTCCCAGATAAGGGGCTGCAGGGAGGGTCTCAGTGTACAAGAATGGAGGTTTCAGGGAGTCCCTGGGACCCCCCAGGACCCCCCTGCAGGAAGCACTGGGAGTGGGGAACTGGGGAGACCCGGAGATTTGGGGGCTGGGGTGGTCCCAAGGTGAAGGAAAGGGGCGAACTGGGAGAGCCGGAAAGGGGCTCCAGGGGGTGCTGGGTGAAGGAAAGGGAGGCTGGGGGTGAGGTGACCTGGGATGGCCGGGAATGGGGGCTAAGGAAAAGGGGGATCCAAGGGCTGGGAGAGGCGGGATGACCGGGAAAGGGGAGGCAGGGGGGTCCTGGAATCAAAGAAAGGGGGGTCTGGAGGCTGGAAAACCAGCAGTGGCCTGGCAGGGGGTCCCAGTGCCTGGGAAAAAGGGGTGTAAGGGGATCCCAATAATAATAGGGAAGAGCAGGAGGAAACAATGGGATGAGGCTCCAAAGTGCTGATTTCCAGCAGGGACAGGGCAGGGAAGTGCCCTCAGGGAATGGGATCCCAGAGCAGATCTGCTGATCAGGGCCAGAATAGGAACTGGGAACAAGGATTTTGGGAATGCAGAGCAGCAGGAGGGGGGTTGCCCTGCCCATCCTGAGCTTCCCAGAGCCCAGTAACTCCCAGTATGAGCCCAGTCACCTCCATCATGAGCCCAGTTGTTCCCACTATATCCCACTTACCCATAACATGGTGCTAATTGGTGTCAGTGTAGTGCCAGTAACTCCCAGTGTGAGCCCAGTATGATCCCAGTCTCCCTCAGCAGGGTGCCAGACACTGCCAGATGCCCCCAGTGTAGACCCAGTCACTCCCAGTTGATCCCAGTTGCTGCCAGTGTGGTCCCACTCCCCCCCAGTATGGTTCCAGAGACTCCCAGTGTGGCCCAGTTTCTCCCAGTATGATTCCAGCTGCCCCAACTGTGGTCCCAGTCCCCCCAGCATGGTTCCAGTATCTTCCAGTTGATGTCCCAGTTACCCCCAGCATGGTCCCAATTGCCCCCAGCATGGTCACAATTGCCCCCAGCATGGTCCCAATTGCCCCCAGCCTGCTCTTTGTCCCTACCAGTATGATCCCAGTTGCCCCCAGCATGGTCCCAGTTACACCCAGGTGCTTCTAGTATAATCCCAAGCAGTCCCAGTAGGACCCAGTCTCTCCCAGCATAGTCCCAGTCACCCCCAGTATGGTTACAGACACTCCCAGCATGATCCCAGTGTAACCCAGTTTCTCCCAGTACAATCTCAGGATGATCCCAGTGTAGCCCAGTCTCTCCCAGTACGATCTCAGGATGATCCCAGTGTGTCCCAGTGGCTCCCAGGATGAGCCCAAAGCTCCTGGAACACCTAGAGGCCCCACCCAGAGGAGGGTCCCTGCAGGTTCCGTGGTTGCAGAAGAGCCCCAAGGAGCCGAGGTCCCCCCAGAACCCCCCCAGGCAGCAGAAGGTGGTGACAACTCTCCAGCCCGGGGTCCTGGGAGCACTGGGGGGGTCTCCAGCCTGACCCCCAGTAAGGGGCTCCCACAACTCCTCATGCTGCCCCCAAAATCCCTGGGGTTCCCCCATTATCCGTGTCTGCATTTTCCCCTCCAATATCTCCAGGCTCCTGAGATGAGCCCAAAGGAGTGGAAGTGCTCACCCAGTGGGAGCCCAAAGCCCAAATTTTGATCTGCAGCCACCCCTTTTGCCTCATTTCCTGTTCTTTTGGCCTTCCTGGGATGCCCCCAGGGGGTGGAAGCAGCCCAGAGCCCAGCACTGCCCCATCCCGACCTGCCCCAGTTCCATCCCTGTTCCTCCAGCAGGATGGGATGGGTTTGGGGGGAAGGGGTGACCAAGAGTGGGTGCTGGTCATGCAGGGAGGAGGAGAAGGGATGGAGGAGGAGGAGGGATGGAGGAGGAGGAGGGGAAGGAAGAGGAGCCTCAGAGTGGGGAGAGCAGAGAGGAGCTATCCTGGAGCTGGGGGACACCCGAACCCTGAAAGAGGGTCCTAGAGAGGGGGTACCCTTGAGACCCCTAAAACACTGAAGTGGAAGCCTGGAGAGGAGGAGCCCTTAGAGCCCCGACAGTGCAGACGGAGGGAGCCTGGAGAAAGGGGAAGCCTGGAGAAGGGGAGCCTTGGCAGCTAGGGGAGGGAGAAGAGTGGAGAGGGGGGAGTCTCAGAACCCTGAAGAGCCCAGAGAGGGGAGAACCTGGAAAGGGGGGAGCCCCAGGACCCCCACCAGCCTGGAGGGGAGGAACCCAGAGAGGGGGAAGCCCTAGGGTCCAAGAAACCCTGAGCAGAGTCAGGGAGAAGGGACCCTGTGACTCTCCCAACCCCTGGTATCCCTAAGTGAGGGTACCCTGGATAGGGAGGTCCCCCAGAACCCTGAAGTTGGGAGATGGGGGAGCCTTGGATTCCTGGGGACCCCCAGCAGCCTGGAGAGGGCAGGGACCCCGTAGAGGGGAGACCCCAAATACACACGGGACTCACAGCAGCTTGGAAAGGGGGGACCTCCAGAATCCCAAAGTGGAGAGAAAGTGGGTTTTTTTTGGGCCAAATCTTGGTGTTTTGAAGGTTTTTATGGTCCCAGGATGGCCGGTGAGTTCTAGAGATGGGCTTGGGCAGGAGGAACCCCCAAGCCAACGCGCTCAGCCCTTGTTTCCTTCCCAGCAGAATTTGTCCTTCTCAAAGCTTGGCTGGATGGAGGAGGAGGCTGCGAGGAAGAGGAGAAACCCACGGGCCCCCCAGGCAGGTGAGGAGGAAGTCAGTGCCCTTTTAACTCTGTCTTGTGGTTCCTGTGGCAGCCGAGCATCACCCCCAGCTGCAGGACAACCCCGCTGGCGCCGCCGTCCTGCCAGGGCTGGACTGGGGGATGTCCTTGGCCTTCCCTCTGGGCCAGAGGCAAGTCCCCTGCCTGTCCTTCTTCCTTCCTGCCCCAGGCCCCGAGCTGAGGATGGAGAGTACGGAGGACAAATCCCCCAGCAGAGCCTGGTGGGAGATGCTGTTTTGAAGGGCTCCCCGGCGCAGGAAGGCAGCGGGGAGGAAAAGGCCCGGAGATGTCCCCGGAGGAGGGGCTGCAAAGCCAGCCCAGGGAGCTCTGAGGAGGAAAGACCCGTCCTGTACCGGGAAGGTGACCGGAGCTTGAGCCGGAGCTCCGAGCTGGTGGTCCCTGAGAAACCTCCCAGCAGGGAGAAGCCCTTCAGGAAGAGCTCCCACCTCCTCAAGCACCAGCACATCCACACTGGGGAACGGCCCTACTCGTGTAGGGAATGTGGGAAGAGCTTCAGGCACAGCTCCAACCTCCGCACCCACCAGCTCATCCACACCAGGGAACGACCCTACAAGTGCTTGCAATGTGGGAAGAGGTTTCAACGCAACTCACATCTGCTCAGGCATGAGCAGACACACACAGGGGAGAGGCCCTTCCACTGCACCGACTGCGGGAAGGGCTTCAAACGCAACTCCCACCTCATCAGGCACTGGCAAATCCACACCGGGGAGAGACCCTGCAAGTGTGGGGAGTGTGGGAAGAGCTTCAGGGACAGCTCCCGGCTCCTCACCCACCAGCGCATCCACACTGGGGAACAGCCCTACTCGTGTAGGGAATGTGGGAAGAGCTTCAGGCACAACTCCAATCTCCGCACCCACCAGCTCATCCACACCATGGAACGACCCTACAAGTGCTTGCAATGTGGGAAGAGGTTTCAACGCAACTCACATCTGCTCAGGCATGAGCAGACACACACAGGGGAGAGGCCCTTCCACTGCACCGACTGCGGGAAGGGCTTCAAATGCAACTCCCACCTCATCAGGCACTGGCAAATCCACACCGGGGAGAGACCCTGCAAGTGTGGGGAGTGTGGGAAGAGCTTCAGGGACAGCTCCAGTCTCCTCACCCACCAGCGCATCCACACTGGGGAACAGCCCTACTCGTGTAGGAAATGTGGGAAGAGCTTCAGGCACATCTCCAACCTCCGCACCCACCAGCTCATCCACACCAGGGAACGACCCTACAAGTGCTTGCAATGTGGGAAGAGGTTTCAACGCAACTCGCATCTGCTCAGTCATGAGCAGACACACACAGGGGAGAGACCCTTCCACTGCACTGAGTGCGGGAAGGGCTTCAAATGCAACTCCCACCTCATCAGGCACTGGCAAATCCACACCGGGGAGAGACCCTGCAAGTGTGGGGAGTGTGGGAAGAGCTTCAGGGACAGCTCCAGTCTCCTCACCCACCAGCGCATCCACACTGGGGAACAGCCCTACTCTTGTAGGAAATGTGGGAAGAGCTTCAGGCAAAACTCCAACCTCCGCACCCACCAGCTCATCCACACCAGGGAACGACCCTACAAGTGCTTGCAATGTGGGAAGAGGTTTCAACGCAACTCGGATCTCCTCAGGCATGAGCAGACACACACAGGGGAGAGACCCTTCCACTGCACTGAGTGCGGGAAGGGCTTCAAACGCAACTCCCACCTTGTCACCCACCAGCGCATCCACACCGGGGAGAGGCCCTACAAGTGTGGGGAGTGTGGGAAGAGCTTCACCCACAGCTCTACCATGACCAAACATGAACGGACCCACCAGTAAGGGAAGCCCCACGAGTTCCCTGACTGCGGGAAGAGCTTTGGCTGCTGCTCCCACCTCGAATGACTCCCCTGATGGTGACGCAACCCCTGGAGTCCAGTGACTGTCAGTCCATCCCTTTCCACCAGAAAGGGCCAGTCCTCTTTCCCAGGAGCAGGTTCTTCCAACAGAACCCTACTTGGGGGGTGTGTGGAGATTCCTGCCTTGACTGGGACCCCCCAAGGTCACTGCTGGAGATTGAGAGCAGAGATCTCCGCATGAGTGTTGGTCTCGGGGAGTTCCATCCATCTCTAGTTAATAATTCTTGCTTTGGTGCCAGCTTGAGTAGAATTGCTTCAACAATTGCTTTAGTGTAGAGCACTGTCCTGTCTTATTCTGTACTACTGGTAGTTTTAGTGTTTGAATTCTGATGAAGATCTTTTGTCTGATCATTTGTAACCCTAAAGAATTCATTTCTGTCAGTAGATGTGATTTGCCATCCTTAAAACCTGGGGGACAAAAGTGGTTCAGTCCCACCTCTGTAATTCCTCTAAACTGAAAGTGTTGGCATAAGCCAAGGCTGAGATTGGATCCAACAGCCCCCATCATCCCACAGTAGGTTGGGAGCTAAAGGGGCCACTCTGCTTTCCCAGTACCCCTGAGCCCATAAACCCCCATGGGGCCATTGGACCTGCCAGACAACCCCCCCCTTTTCCACCCTTCTCCCTGTTCCTTCCACTTTTCCATGGTCCTCTCAATCCACAGCCCCTCACAGATCATTCTAGGGGTCCCAACCCCCACATTTTTCCCTCCTCTCCGACCCCTTCCCCATCATCCCCCCAATCCCCAGCCCCCTCATGCTCAATTTGGGGGTTCCTCCCTGCCCTTTCCCCACCCTTCTGACCTCTCCCACCCATTTCTCATGAACCTCAGTGCTCCTCACCCTCCACTTTTTGGGGGTCCCACTCCCCTCCCACTCAGCTTGGGGTCCCACTGTTGCGGGTCGAGGTGGGACACAACACAAACCCTTATGGATCCAGAGGCTGGAACACTTTATTGCACGATGTTTGCTACTTTTATACACTTTTAGGCTACACGTGTTAACTCTTTATTGGTCCCCAAGTTACATAAATATCCCTCCATTGGCCACTAACAACATTATATAACTCTGCTCACTGCGCATGTCAGTCAACTCTGACTCAACACATTTTACTGGAAAACCATATTGTTACATCTTCCGGGTCCAGGCGTAATTCTCCCCTGAACAAAGGTTCCTACTTAGCTTTAACTCCTCCAGAATCCCCCAGGCCAGCTGGGGGAAAACCACCACAATTCCCCCTGTTTTTGTATTAAAGAGACTGCCAACGAGTGTCATCCATTGCGGGGCCCCTTGCAAGGGAGACACAAACCACGGCAATATCGATAATACAAAAACAACTAAACGAACAGGCAAGAGTAACAGCCCAGACAGTGCATTCGTTGTCAGTCCATGGCAGTAGCATTCAGTTGTCGAGTACGGTCATAGATGGATTTCACGCAACTTGTGGGTGTGGTTCATTCAACAAAGGGCAGACACATCAAGCAGGTACCCAGTGCAGTCCTTCATCTGTGGAAACACAAGCATACCCTCTACCCCAAGTTAATAGTTCGCACGGTTGAGACCACTGCCCTGTTTTCAAATCTTTTACCCTGACTTTCACCCCAGGGGAGACAGGTGTGAACTTTTGTAAGGAGCCAAAATGCCGGACCATGGGTGGATCCTGCTGGTCCTCCGCGATGTTAACAAAATTGAGCACATAGGTAGCCTTAGCGAGGCGAGCTTCAGGGGTTTCCCCAGACATTCCCACCTTCTGTTTTTGTAATTGACACTGATACCTTGGAGTTTTGATGTTTTAATTTTTTTTGTTTTTGTAGACCTTAGAAGTAGTTATGTAGTAAATGTAGATTTTAGAGTAGCAGCATATTATCCCTTTACCCTTAACACACCAGCTGAAACCCATGTTACCCATTCCCATATCAATTCCCTAAATTCCATAGCCTGTTTAGTCTCTTTTTCAAGGTAGAATTGTAGAAGAACACCCTAACCCTACGGAACAAGATATAGCCATAGACCCAACAACCTTCAGGCCTAGAATTCTGGAAGGCCTCCAAGGACATTATGTGCTCTGAGGAAGATGAAGATGAAGAAGAGGGGGTCCCAAAACGCCCCCAGACCAAATTCCCAAGAGATGTGGCGGGGGCAGAACCTGGGTGGTGGCTGGACTGGATTGGGTAAAAATCATTATAAAAACTGTGGACATCTGTATTTCGAGAGCGCGCTGGGGTATTCCAGAAAGCCTGGGGGCTCATTAAAACTTTTGTATCCTTATCTTATCTCCTACCTAATTTGGCTTGGAGTCTTTTTTTCCCCACAGCCATTTAGGCAACAACGCTTAAGGATACCATGTGCGCGTTCCACAATACCTTGACCCTGGGGAGAGTGAGGAATACCAGTGACGTGAGAAATTCCCCACATTTGGAGAAAAGATTGCACCCGGGAAGAGACATAAGCAGGGCCATTATCAGTCTTGATTTGGTGTGGCACTCCACATGTAGAAAAGGCCCACAGCCAATGGCGAATAACATCCCGGGCAGTTTCACCTGCATGGGCAGTAGCGACTATAATGGAGGAGAAGGTATCCACAGATACATGTACGCATTTCAAACGGCCAAATTCTGCAATGTGGGTCACATCAGTTTGCCAAATCTGTAAAGCTTGCAGCCCTCTCGGGTTAGTGCCATAGAAGGCAGGTACCGATTGACCTTGACAGTCAGGGCATGCAGCAATAATGGAGCGGGCTTCAGCAGACGTCAAATGAAACTGCCGTTCCAAGGCACGCCGGCTTTGATGAAGAAATTGATGTGAAGTGATTGCCTGCTGACAAAGATCGGGCACTGGGCCCAAAGCGGCTGGTGAAACAAGGCGATCTGCGCGAGCATTCCCCGTGGCGATAAAACCCGGCAAAGTGGTGTGACTGCGCACATGTAAGATATAATAAGAATTAGTACGTTTTTGAATCGTTTCCCACAGCAGACGAAGGACCCCAAACGAGGGCATTTGAAACCTCTCGAAGGACCGCTTTATCCAAGTGTCGAACTAAGCCAGCCACATATGCAGAATCAGTGACTATATTGAGGGGGCAGGAAAAATGCTGAAATGCAATAGTAACTGCGCGTAATTTGACGACCTGGGGTGAACCTTCACGGAGTTCAACAATGTGTTGCCAACTGTGACCATCATACCAAGTCACAGCCGCCTTGTTTGTCTTTCCGGACCCATCAGTAAATACAGTGGGTCCAGGCACAGGCATCATGCAAGAAAGCAGCTTCTGACTTAACAAAACTTGTTCGTGCAATTTGCACAGGGGGTGGGAGGGCAGATGGTACTCAATAGTACCAGTATAATTGATCAATGCCGCTTGTAAAGCGAAACTGTTGGCCATGCACCATTCAAAATAGTCTAGTTGCACAGGAACTATGATGACCTCAGGGTCACGTGCTCTGACAATTAGCTGCGCCAAAAGCTCAAACAAAACAGGAGCTGTTTTCTTGGAGCACACTGACAAGAAAAGCCATTCTAGCACATGCAGGGGATCTTGCCAGGCAGGGTTCCATTGCACAAGGAACCATGCTTTCAATAAGAATATACATGTGAATTGCAACATCAGTGGCAATTCTCCATAAATGTTTAGTTTGCATGCACTGTTCCACCAAAGCAATAACTTGCTTTGCTTGGGGGGTCAATTTCCGAGGAGCTCGAAGGTCTGAATCGCCTTTAAGATCAATTAAAGGCTGAATTTGGGAGGGGTCAGGCCAAGGTAGGGACATAACCAATTTATAGTCCCTGCCAATTTTTGGACATCATTCAAAGTTCTAATTTTTGTATCCAATTTGAGGGCCTGTGGTTGAACGGTACGTTCGAGTACCTTCATGCCAAGGTAAAACCATGGCTGAGCACGCTGTACTTTCTCAGGAGCCACAATCAAACCATAATGTTTCAGAGAAGCATGAGTGTTGGACTCCATGGCAGACAGCATCTCACTGGAAGGAACTGCTAGAAGGATATCATCCATGTAATGGTAACAATACCCTTCTGGATAGTTTTCTTACCATTGACAAATAGTGGGTGAATTTTTCATGCCCTGTGGCAAAAACTTCCAGTGATACCGTTTGGAAGGCTCAGCATGGTTTACCGAAGGAACAGTAAATGCAAACTTTTCCTTATCGTTCACATGTAGAGGAATGGTAAAGAAGCAGTCTTTCAAGTCAATGATGACGACAGGCCAATTCATGGGAATCATTGTCGCCGAAGGTAACCCTGGCTGCAATGCTCCCATGGTAGCCATCACCTCATTGACTCGACGTAAATCCTGCAGGAGCCTCCATTTCCCTGACTTCTTCTTTATGACAAACACAGGAGTGTTCCATGGACTGTGTGATGGTTCAATATGACCTGCTTCCAACTGTTCTTGAACTCAAGTGTGCAGGGTGGTAAGTTTCTTTTTGTTAAGGGGCCACTGTTCAACCCACACAGGCTTTTCTGATAACCATTTTAAAGCTACTGTGGGTTGTCTCACACCCTGCATCACAGTGACCCCTAGGGAAAATCCGTAGTGATACGGACTCCCCACTGAGAAAGGCAGTCCCGTCCCCACAAGTTCAAAGGTGCTGCGACCACATATGGCCAGAGGGTGGCAGCTTGACCCTCCGGGTTGGTGATGAGCACTGGTTTAGCCGCAAGACACCCGGTGGAAGTACCTCCCAGATCTATAACAGCCTGAGAGGCCGGGACCAAGGGCCAAGAAGCAGGCCAGTCCTTTGGGGAAATGATGGTAATGTCCGCACCAGTGTCCAACAAGCCAGATACCTTTGCCGTAGCGGGAGACGCGTGTGCCATACTCAGCACGCAGGTCATTTGAGGCCGATGGTCCTTCACAGTCGTTGTCCAATGGACTTGAGGAACTCCAGTGGATCCAAATCCTCCTGTGCCTCGGGTGACATCTTTTGTCCTAGGAACACAGCTCATAAAGGGTATAAGTTGAGCAATGCACGTTCTCTTTTCAATACAAAGAGGGGGGTGGGTGTTGATACCATGGCACATATCTGTCCAGTGTAATCGGCATCGATTACTCCAACATGCACCATGATCCCCTGAATGGTAGCACTCGACCTACCAATTAGAAAGGCACTTAAGCCCTTCCCAATAGGTCCCCAAGCGTCCAGAGGGACTTTATGAACCCCCATGGTGGAAATGGTTACTGTTGAAGCTGTGGATACATCCATCCCGGCTGCTCCCCTCGTCTCTCCTGACAATCGGTCACATAGGCCTGTGGTCTCTGGAAGTGCTGGGTTAGCTGATTGATCGGAGCAGGTGCTTGTGTCAGAGCGCGCCGCCTCATGCTCGTCTTCCCGTTTCCCGACAGCACATTTCCATCAGCGTGATGAGTTGACCGACAGTTCTTAGCAAAATACCCTGCTTTCCCACATCTAAGGCAAGTTGTTATTGCTGACTGTGTGGGTGAATTCTTTTTTGATTTCCAGGAGCCCTTTTTACCGCAAGAGGCACATCGATAGCTCGTGGTACTAACTGCAGCCATAGCCTTAGCCAATGCAGCCATCTGGTAGTCCACTGATCCTATTTTTGAACAGGTTTGAATCATATCATCAAGCGAGGAATCATCTGGTAAAGTATCAACGATCTTCTGACAGTCTGCACTGGCATTGTCTCTTGCTAACTGTTTCACTAGGGTGTCACACAGATTAGCATCATAAACCTGCTTCTCCACAGAAGCCAGCAGTCTCTCAACAAAAGGCAAATATGGCTCTTTAGCATCTTACCTAATAGAGGCATATCTGGGCTTAGGAGCTGACAGCTCAGCAGTACGAAAAATTGCCTCCATGCCTACAGCTTTAACTTGCTCTAATACTAAAGGAGGCCATTGTGCCTGATGTTGAGGGTTAGAAAACTGTCCCGTACCAGTAAGGACATCACCACCATTTCCATATTGGGGGTCATCTTGAGGCCATTGCAAATTTCTTAATCCCTGTGCTGTAACCCTTTTAAACCAGACTGACTGGAACAAAAGTTCCTACTTAGCTTTAACTCTTCCAGAATCCTCCAGGTCAGCTGGGGGAAAACCACCACAAGTAGGACCACACTGGGGGTGACTGGGAGTGGCTATGAGCAACTGGAATCATGCTGGAAGCTACTGGGAGGAACTGGGAGTGAGTGGGGCCACACTGAGGGAAACTGGGATATACCGGTAGAGACCAGGAGTGACTGGGAGCATATTGGGACTGATGGGGAGCATACTGGGAGTAACTGGGAGCAGGCTGAGGTTGACTGGGAGAGACTGGAAGTGACAGGGATCCTACTGGGAGGGACTGGAACTCTAGTAGGATGAGTGGGAGCAAGTGGGACCATGCAGGGGGTAACTTGGATCCTACTAGGAGAGACTGAGATCATACTGGGACTGACTGGGAGCATACTGGAGGCAACTGGGATATACTGGGAGTGGCTAGGAGTGACTGGAACCACAGTAGGGGTAAAGGGGAGCAACTGGAACCCTGCTGGGGGCAACTGGGATCATACTGGGAGCAGCCAGGCCTTTGCTGGGCTCATACTGGGATCCCACTGGGAGTGACTGCAATTCTACTGGGAGTGTGTGACAGGGACAGCAACCATACTGTGGATGACTGGGATCAAAGTGGATTTGTACTGGAAGTGTCTAGAAGTTAGTGGGATCATACTGGGAGCAACTGTGACCATGCAGGGGGCAAATGGCATCCTCCAGGCAGGGACTGACAGTGCCTGGGGCCGTCCTGGACTCAGACTGGGAGTCCCTGAGAGGAAAGGAACCATCCGGGGGAGGCTGGGAGCAACTGGGAGCACCTTGGGGGCAACTGGGATCTTCTTGGGAGTGACTGGGAGTGACTGGGATCACAGTGGGAGTGACCAGGACCATACTGGAACCATCCTGGAAGTGACTGGAAGTGCCCAGGATCATACTGGGAGTGACTGGAACTATGCAGGGGGTGACTGGGAGCAACTGGGATCATGCTGGAAGCAAGTGGGAGTAACTGGGAGTGACAGGATGCATGCTGGAGTAAACTGGCATAGACTGGGAGTGACTGGGATCACACTGATTGGAACTGGAAGCATCCTGAGGCAAATGGAAGTAACTGGGTATGATATGAGCATGCTGAGGGCAACTGGGATATACTGGGAGTGTCTGCAATGATACTGGGGATGACTGGGACCATTCAAGTGGCAACTGGGAGTGACTGGATCTACAATGGGACAACTGGGATTGACTGGGTCCTTGCTGGGGGAAGAGACTGGGACCATACTTGGCTTGACTGGATCTGTGCTGGAGGCAACTGGGAGCAGCTTGGCACATGCTGGGGAGAACTGGGCCCACAGTGAGGGTGACTGGGGTCATACTGGGAGTGGCTGGGAGCATTCTGAGGGCAGTTGGGACCATGCGGGTGCAACTGGGATATACTGGGAGCAAGTGGTATCGTACTGCAGGTGACTGGGATCATAGTGGGAACCACTGGGACCACACTGGGAGTGACTGGGAGTGGCTGTGAGCAACTGGGATCATGCTGGAATCATGGCAAAGAGATTTCTTCCTTAAAATCCTCCTTTTGGCCAGAGAAGCCTCGGTACCATCGCAGATGTTTCATGCGGTGTTGGAGCATTCCCAGGAGCACAAATCCACAGGGATCTGCTGCAAAGTCGCCTCCAGAAAGGCCAAACCAGCCCAGGGTGAGTTTTGTAGCCAAACACAACCAGGTTTGTGTTTCCAGGGTCACCAGCTCTGCCCTTCTCACCCCTCTGAGGTGGGGTGGGAGCAGCGCCGAGACCCAAAAAGCTGCCAGAAACACCCCACAAAAGTTGCCAGAACCCCCCAAAATTAACAAGCCCCCTCCAAATCCCAAGCAGATCCATCCTCCCATCCTTGTGCTTTGCTGCTGGTTAAGAGAAGGTTGGAAATACAATTATATACATAATTAATATTGCAGAAAACATTGATATTGATACCTCGGAGTTTTGATGTTTTGATTTTTTTTAATTTTTGTAGATCTTAGAAGTAGTTTTGTAGTAAATGTAGATTTTAGAGTAGCAGCATATTATCCCTTTACCCTTAACACACCAGCTCAAATCCCTGTTACCCATTCCCACATCAATTCCTATAAATTCCACAACCTGTTTAGTCTCTTTTTCAAGGTAGAATCATAGGGAACATCCTAACCCTAGGGAAGAAGATACAGCCATAGACCCAACAACCTTCAGGCCTAGGACTCTGGAAGGCCTCCAAGGACATTACATGCTCTGAGGAAGATGAAGATGAAGAAGAGGGGGTCTCAAAATGCCCCCAGACCCAGTTTCCAAGAGGCGTGGCGGGGGCAGAACCTGGGTGGTGGCCGGATGGGGATTGGCGAAAATCATTATAAAAACTGTGGACATCTGTATTCCAGAGCACGCGTTGGGGTATTCCGGAAAGCCTGGGGGCTCATTAAAGCCTTTGTATCCTTATCTTATCTCCTACCTAATTTGGCTTGGAGTCTTGTTTTTCCCACAGCCATTTAGGCAACATCACCAATAGCCCTGTGACATCACGGCTGTCCCTTTGTTGTCAACAGGCCCCTGTGAGGTCATTAGTCCCCAGTGATGTCAACGATCTCCCTGTGATGTCACCACTATCCCTTGTGATGCCACCAGTGGCACCGATAATGTCACTGGTGTCTCTGTGGTGTCTCACCTGGCCTTGTGATGTCACCGATGTCCCCTATCATGTCACAGATACCCCCGTTGATGTCAGAGGTGACTCTGTGGTGTCATCACTGTCCCCTCTTATGTCAACAATTTCCCAGTGATGTCACTGGTGTCTCTGTGATGTTACCATTGTAGTTGTGAAGCCACAGATGTCCCCTGTGATGTCACCAATAGCCCTGTGACATCATGGCTGTCATTTGTTGTCACCAGCCCCCTGTGATGTCACTGGTCCCCAGTGATGTCACCGATGTATCTGTGATGGAACCACTGTCCCATGTGATGTCACCTATGTCTCCGATGGTGTCACTGGTGTCTCTGTGATGTCACCCCTGGCCTTGTGAAGTCACCAATATCCCCTGTGATGTGAAAGATGTCCCCGTTAATGTCACTGGTGTCTCTGTGGTGTCATCACTGTCCCCTGTGATGTCAACAATGTCCCCAATGATGTCACCGGTGTCACTGTGATGTCACCACTGTGCCGAGCCGTTGCACCATGTCCTCATCATGTCACCGATGGCAGTGATGTCCCTGTGACATCACGGCTGTCCCTTTGTTTTCAACAGTCTCCTGTGATGTCGCTGTTCCCCAATGATGTCATCTATCTCCCTGTGATGTCACCACTGTCCCCTGTGATGTCAACAATGGTCCCAATGATGTCACCGGTGTCACTGTGATGTCACCCCTGTCCTTGTGAAGTCAATGAAGACCCCTGTGATGTCACCAATGTCCCTGTGACATCACGGCTGTTTCTTTGTTGTCAGCAATCCCCTGTGACATCACTGGTCCCCAGTGATGTTACTACTGTCTCTGTGATGTCACCACTGTCCCCAGCAGTGGCACCATGTCCCCCTGATGTCACCAATGTCCCTGAGATGTCACCGGATGCGTTGATGTCAGCGATCTCCCTGTGACATCAGTGCTGCCCATTTGTTGTTATCAGTCTCCTGTAATGTCACTGGTCTGCAGTGATGTCACCCATGTCTCTGTGATGGCACCACTGTCCCCTGTGATGTCACTCATGTCCCCTGTGATGTCACCCATGTCTCTGTGATGTCACCCCTGTCTTTGTGAAGCCACCGATGACCCCTGTGATGTCACCCATGTCCCTGTGAGATAATCACTATCCCCTCTGATATCACCAGTGATACCGATAATGTCACTGATGTATCTGTGCTGTCATTACTGTCCCCTGTGATGTCACTGGTCCCCAGTGATGTCACTGCTGTCTCTGTGATGTCACTACTGTCCCCAGTGGTGGCACCATGTCCCCTTGAGGTCACCGATGTCCCTGTGACATCATGGCTTTCCCATTGTTGTCACCAGTCCCCTGTTATGTCATTGGTTTCCAATGATGTCACTGCTGTCTCTGTGATGTCACCATTGTCCCTAGCAGTGGCTCCATGTCCCCATGATGTCACTGATTTCCCTGTGACATCAGGGCTTTCCTTTGTTGTCACCAGTCCCCTGTGATGTTACTGGTCCCCAATGATGTCACCCATGTCCCTGTGATGTCACCTCTGTCTCCTGTGATGTCACTCCTGTCCTTGATGATATCACTGGTGTCACTGTGATGTCACCCCTGTCCTTGTGAAATCACCAATGTTCCCTGTGATGTCACTGATTTCCCTTTGATATCACGGCTGTCCCTCTGTTTTCACCAATCCCCTGTGATGACACTCGTCCACAGTGATGTCACCAATGCCCCTTTCATAAGGGTTAACTTTAGGGTTTAGGGTTAGGGTTAAGAGTTATGGTTGGGGTTAGGAGGTTATGGTTTAGGGTTAGGTTTAGGTTAGGTTTCGGCTTAGGTTTTAATGTTAGGGTTAGGGGTTAGTGTTAGGGTTTGGGTTTAGGGTTAGGAGTTAGGGTTAGGGTTTGGGTTTAGGGTTTAGGATTTAAGTTTAGGACTAGGGCTAGGGTTAGCATTAGGGTTAGGGTTAGGGTTTAGACCAAACTCCTCCCTCTAAGCAATTGTAAATCCAAAATTAAAAGGCTCTAAGTATGGAGAGGAAGTATGGAGAAAGGAAAAAGAACAGCCCTTTATTAAAGGATAGATGTGTATTCACAGAACAACGAAAGAACACAAAGAAAACAACCAAACAATAATCCCCTACCCAAAAGTCCCCTTCAAACAAAAAAGGAAACAGCTAAGTTTTCACTTTTTGGTGCAATTGGAACCACAGTCAGCAGGGGGCGCTGTTGGATCACTGGAGGAGCAGAGCCTGCAGTGTTCTCTGCTGTCCAGCAGGGGGTGCTGTTGGATATGGCGGTTGCCATGGGGGGTCCCCGGGGGTGCAGGAGAAGCCGAAAATGGAGATTTCCACACACACACCGAGAAGGGAAAGAGGAGAGAAGGGGTTCTTCCCAAGAAAACTCACACTGTCTGTGGCTGGCTGTGTGACTTCCCCTTTTCCTTGATGTGGATGAAAAAATAAAATAAATAAAAAAAAAACGACTGCCAAAAACACAGGAGCAGAGGAGGGAAAAAAGGGTGACCTCCTTCCCAAATAGTTCCTCTCTGATGAAGTCTGAGCAGGTCTGGGCTGGGGGCAGAAAACAGGGTGCAGGCAAACTGGGGTCAAGCAGCCAGGCTGAGAAGAAAGCAACCTTGGAGCTTTTCCAACCCACACCTTGTCTCAGTTCAGGCAACAATGAAGTGTCCTGTTTCCCAGGAGAGGGAAAAGATAAGAAAACAGAAAAAAACCTCCTCATCCCTCCCCACAGACTTCCAGGGCCATCAGTCTGGAATCTGAGTCCCTGACCAGTTCTTTCCTGTTGCTCAATCACCCAAGGAAAGGTGATTCAACATCCTTCCCACAAAGTGGGGAAAGAGGGAAGGAAAACATTCAATGCTCTGTTCCTTTTTCAGTTAGAACAAGCAAATGTGTCCCACTGTGGGATGGCCATTTCAGCCCAGCACTCCTACAAGAGAACGACTGCCCTTCCACCCAGGAAAGAAAGCCCTGAGTCTGCGTCTCTCCAGTGCAGTTGCTGTGTCACTCTCGGCACTGCACAAAGAGCAAGAGCTTTGTGTGCAGGCACCTTTGTCTGGGAGGTGTCTTCGTCCATTCTGAACCCAAGACCTAAACTTAAAAAAACCTCTAAACCTAAAGCTAACACTAAACCCTAACCCCAACCATAAAACTATCCCTTACTCTAACCCAAACGTTACCTAAACCCTAACCTTAACCTAATCCTAAACCTAAACTTAACCCTATCTGTAACCTTAACCCTAAATCTCAGCACCTCACATTAACTCTGTGAATCACCATCTATCGAGTGCAATTTGCGCACCATTCTCGGCACTAAACAAAGAGCAAGAGCTTTCTGTGTGTGCACCTTTGGACTGGGAGGTATCTTAGACAGCACTGAACCCTAGATCTAAAATTAAAAAAAAATCTAAACCTAAACCTAAACCCTAAGCAATAACCATAACTGTATCCCTTACTCTAACCCAAATGTTATATAAACAATAACATTAATCTAATTCAAACCCTAACCTTAACCCTAAACCTAACCCCTAAGCCCTAACCCTAAAACCTAAACCTAAACCTAAGCCTAAGCCTAACCCTAAAGTTTAACCCCCTAACCATAACCCTTAACCCTAACCCTGAACTCTAAATCCTATCCCTAATCCTAATCTTAACCCTAACCCTACCGCTAACCCTAGCCCTAGCCCTAAGCCTAACCCTAAACCCTAACCCTAACCCTAACTCCTAAACCTAACCCTAACCACCAAACTCTAACATTAACACCTAACCCTAAAACCTAAGCCTAAACCTAAGCCTAACCCTAAACCCTAAACCCCGACCCTAACCATAACCCTTAACCCTAACCCTAAACCCTAACCCTAACCCTAACCCTAACCTTAACCCTAATCCTAAACCCTAACCCTAGCCCTAATCCTAACCCTAACCATAATGAAGAGAGCATTGGTGACATCACTGGGGACAAGTGTCATCGCAGGGGATTGGTGAACACAAAGAGACAGCTGTGAGGTCACAGGGACATGGGTGACATCACAGGGGACTGTTGACAAGAAAGGGACAGCCGTGATGTCACAGGGACATCACTGATATCGGTGACAGGACGGGGACATGGTGCCATGGCTCAGCACAGTGGTGACTTCACAGAGACAGCAGGACATCACTGGGGACATTGTTGACATCACAGGGGACATCAGTGACTTCACAAGGCCAGGGGTGACTTCACAGAGACACCAGTGACATTATCACTGTCACTGGTGACATCACAGGGGATAGTGGTGACATTCCAGGGACATGGGTGACATCACTGGGGTCATCGGTGACTTCACAAAGACGAGGTGACATCACAGAGACACCAGGGATATCGCTGGGGACATGGGTGACATCACAGGGGATAGTGGTGACATCACAGGGACATGGGTGACATCACTGGGGACCAGTGACATCACATGGGACTGGTGACAATAAAGGGACAGCTGTGATGTCACAGGGAGATCGCTTACATCACAGGGGACATTGGTGACATCACAGGGGACATCAGTGACTGCACAAGGCCAGGGGTGACATCACAGAGACACCAGTGACATCATGGGTGACACTGGTGACATCATAGGGGATAGTGGTGACATCACAGGGGACAGTGATGACACCACAGAGACACCAGTGACATCAATGGGGACATCTGTGACATGACAGGGGACATCGGTGACATCACAAGGCCAGGTGTGACATCACAGAGACACCATTGACATCATCAGGGACACTGGTGGCATTACAGGGGATAGTGGTGACATCACAGAGGACAGTGGTGACATCACAGAGATACCAGTGACATCATCTGGGACATTGGTGCCATCACAGGGGACACTGGTGACATCATAGAGACAGCAGGGACCTCATTGGGGTCCAGTGACATCAGAGACACAACAGAGGGACAGCAAGGATGTCACAGGGACATCGGTGAAATCAAAGGGGTCTGGTGACATCACAGGGACATTGATCATATCACAGGGACATGGTGGCATTGCTGGGGACAGTCATGATATCAGCAGGATAGCAGTGACATCATTGGAGACCAGTGACGTCACAGGGGACTGCTTACAGCAATGGGAAAGCCGTGATGTCACAGGGACATTGGTGACATCACAGGGGACAGTGGTGACATCACAGAGGAACCTGTGAAGTCATAGGCGATTATTGTCAACAAATGGAAAACCGTGATGTCACAGGGACACCAGTGACATCACAGGGACATCGGTGACATCATGGGGACATGGTGCTACCTTTGGGGACAGTGGTGACATCACAGGGGACAGCAATGTCGTCATTGAGGACCAGAAATATCACTGGGGACTGGTGACAGCAAAGAGAAAGTCGTGATGTCACACGGTCATCGATGACATCACAGGGAACCTGGATAACAACACAGAGACACCAGTGATATCATGGGGGACATTGGTGACATCACAGGGGAGAGTGGTGACATTACAGGGACAGCAGTGACGTCATTGTGGACCAGTGACATCACAGAAGACTGGTGACAACAAAGGGGCAGCCTTGATCTCCTAAGGACATCAGTGACATCACAGAGGACATTGGTGACTTCGCAAGGACAGGGGTGACATCACAGGGACATCAGTGACATCACTGGGGACCAGTGACACCACAGGGGGCTGGTGACAACAAAGGGATAGCCGTGATATCACAGAGACATCAGTGACATCACTGGGGACATGGGTGACTTCAGAAGCACAAGGGTGACATTACAGAGACAGCAGGGACATCATCGGGGACATCGGTGACACCACAGGGGACAGTGGTGTCATCACAGGGACAGCAGTGACATCATTGGGGACCAGTGACATTACAGGGGTCTGGTGACATCACAGGGACATCAGTGACATCATGGGGACAGAGTTCTACCACTGGGGACAGTTGTGACTTCACAGGGAAAGCAGTGACATCACAGGGACATTGGTAACATCACAGGGGACAGTGGTGATATCACAGGGATTGCAGTGACATCACTGGGGACCAGTGACATCACAGAGGAATTGTGAAAAAAATTGACAGCCATGATGTAACAGGGACATTGGTG
>NW_026087934.1:0-24649 GCF_022539395.1 Myiozetetes cayanensis | reverse complement strand
ACTTGGCAAGATGTCAGCCACAGACAGAAAATACTGTGACAACAGAATGGGTTTCCTGTCAAGAATGCTGACATTGTATTCAGACATGCGTGGCTGTATGTCCAATGGTGGGTTATTTATGTTACCGGCAAACCAATGGCGCTTATACGTGTCATCTAGAACTGTATAAAGTAGTTGCACTGCTGTAATAAAGCTGCTGGTATCCTGAAGTCGTGTCGTGTTCCACCCCAACCATGACAGTTCTTTTATCCAGTGTGCAAGAGCCAATCAACACACTGAGCAAGACATTTGATATTACCTTTCTGCAGAATAGGGTGCCAGGCATCTAACACAGCTGGCACACCTTCTGGAAACAAGTACAGTCTTTTATACAAAAAGGTAGCAAAGAAAGAATCATACAAACACAGGTGATCAGTCACTCATGCTTATATACAAAAATTCTTAATGTGCATATGGTGGTCTCGGTCCAGTTCATTATACTATCATTTACATATACGAATTCCTGTGGGGGTGTGCTTTTCAGCATTATAATCATCTAAGGTAACTTGAGGCTATATTATCATCTGATCAGCTACTACCAAGCTATTATTTAACCTTACACTCCATTACAGTTTCTGCTTGAATACACTGAACAATTAGTTGTCAACGAAATAAGAATTTATCGTATTCTGTTGCCGGGGACTGTTCACTACTCCATTGCTCCAGCATCCTGTTGCTGTGGTTTCAAGACCAACCCATAGTTTCTGTGAATGTTTTTGTGGATTTCATAACTTCATCTGACATGACCACCACATCATGATTCCTCTAGATGATACTGAATCTGAGAAACCTGGTAAAGAAACTGACCAGAAGCTTTTGGTCTTTTGAGCAGCAAAGGTATTTATTTGTCGACATCGGGAACAAGCGGGGTTCACACCACAAAGCTCTTGCTCGAAGGTAGCGGTACAAAACAGGGTAATTTATACAGTCTTACTTCTATGATTACAACATCTTACATACATATTCATTTGATTGCAACATCTAATCATACATATTGATAATAGGTGGAGTATAGGCAGAGCTCAGGCGGAGCTTGGGGTGGAGCTTTTCTTGACCCTCAATTCTGGGGGTACAACCCCCTTTCTTCATCATTGGGGCTGGGGACTCTGTAGTCTTCCTCAGTGTGACCTCTCTAACTTTCCATTGTCTTTGCCCCAGTCACTGAAGCTTGGAGAGAGCCTTGGCTTTAGGCCTATTTCTCCTATTCAAATGTCTACCTTAGCTTACTTTGCCTTAATTTATGGCCTACAGACCCATTGTATAATGTTTCTAGCTTTCTTCTTAAGATTAGGTCCAAGGAAAGGAACAGAACAAATTTTTCTTTAGCAATTTAGGCAGAGCAGGTATGGAGGGGCTTCTCTCAGCCAAGCAAGATATTTCAGTTAATTGTTTAGGCCTTGCTCTCATTTCAGTCCCCCCTTTTCTTAAGAGTTACGAATTCTTTCGTCAAGTTCCAAAGGAATCTGATAGGCATGCATCATTGCCCATATTATCTGTGTCCTCTTGACCATGACACTTAATTTGTACCACAGTCACATATTTAAGAGGGATAGCAGGATTATAACTACTATTATGATCAATATTGGATGTATTAAGTAGTGAAAAACTTGTGTTGCTATAGGGGAATATCCTGTAAAGACATCCCACCAGTGATGTTCTCCCACTTGTTCTACTTTAGTTAGGATAGTTTTTATACTTGTAGTGTCATGTTCTGCTTGCCAGAGCATGCATTGGGTTGTTCGGTTCACTTTTTGGACCAGTTTTTCTATATCAGGGTGTCTAAGGATCGTTTTGAAAAGATTATTATTTATACCTATTTGTAATTTGGGTATATCATGCTACAATTATTAATCATTTTCAATTAATTGCCCAGTAGTTATTGGAATTGTGTAGGGGTTAACAGCGGGTCTGTTGGCTCCCTGGAAGAGGAGATTGACTTGGGAAACTTTCGAGTGTGGCTTTGAAGATAAGTAAGTTTTACACATAGGTTAATTGGGGAGCGAGGGCAGACTGTGAGTCTGTAGATTTGGTATGTGAGAACCACAGCCCTGTCCTTGGACATCTCCAGGTGTCTCACGATTCCTGCCAAGTGTATCAGTAATGATGAGTGGTCAATTAGGATGTTGTTGTTGTTTGCTACTTGCTTGCTACTTGCTTGCTGCCTGCTTGCTGTTTTTTGAAAATGATATAAAAGGAGCTGGGATTTTTAATAAAGGGAGGTCTTTTCTTATGTTGCCCTGAATCAGTCTTCTTGTGTGTTTTTTATTGGACCATCACGACATAATGGCAACAGAATTGTATAGTTAAAATCACAGCCTATTATTTTAGTAAAATTATAAACACAAAAATTAGTTCCATTTGTAATCTCTTGAAAGATCTTTTCCCATAGAACTGCAATGCCCAATATAGGGTTGAGACCATGGCCACTCTAATGATCCAGCCCAGGTTATAGTCACCATACTCAGTAAGATCCCAGTAGTCAGAGTCGGGTGAACTGGAGAGTGGTTGGTCTTATGGGCTCTGAGGTCCATAGTTTCTTAGGAGCTCTCTTGACTCAGAAGTAGTGAATCCAGGTGGGCTGTTCTTCTATCTGGACTGCTGTGAACGTGGTCAGCAACACCTGGAAAGGTCCATCCCACTTTTCTTGCAGAGGGTCTCCTGAAAAATCCTTAACATATATCCAATTACCAGGAGTGAATAGATGCGCTTTACAATCAGGTTGTTTAATCTGGTTTTTCAACGTCACAGCAAAATTCTTATTTAATTGTTTCCTCACAGTTATAACATAATCATACACATATTGACTACCTATCTGATCCAAAGCTTCACTGTTAATATTATTCACTCAATAGGGTCTGCCATACAGAATTTCGAATGGACTTAGCTGTTCTTTAGACCATGGTTTGACCCTGATTAGAATTAAAGCAATAGGTAAAGTTTGATACCAATACAAATTTGTTTCTTGACAGATTTCAGTTCTTTGCTGTTTAGTGAGATGGTTCATTTTTTCTACTTGCCTACTCTCTTGGGGTCTGTATGGAATATGCAATTGTCAATCAATTTCTAGCACTTAACTTATTGCTTATACAATTTCTGCACAGAATTGGGATCCTCTATTCGAGGATATACTTCTAGGTATTCTAAGCCATGGTATTATTTAATTCAACAAGACTTTACCACTTCTCTTGATTCATTTGTTCTACACGGGAATGCTTCCGGCCACCCAGAAAATGTGTCAGTCAAAAACTAAAAGATAACGAAACCTCCCTTTTCTTGGGAGCTCAGAGAAATCAATGCCAAACTTGACCAGGGAAATGCCCTTTGTTTATTGCCCCTTGATGTATTTTAGTTCCAGTATTTGGATTATTTTTCAGACTTGCTATATTGTGGTAAATAAATTTGGCCCTGCCACTCTGGTTCTTAAATATTCATTAAGTGAGTCCAAGCCCCAATGAGTTTTATCATGTTCTGCTTTTAAAATTGCCATACTAATTTTTCTGGTAACACTAGCTGGTCTGTTTTTAGTTGACCCCACCCCTTGTCTAACAGCTTCCCTCCATTTTTATGTATCCAGTTATAATCTGATTCTTGATATTCTGCTTGTTTGTCTGCATCTAGCTTTTCTGGCACTAAGGCTGCTACTGGTAGTTCCTCACCTCTTGCAGCAGTTAACCTAACTTCTGCATCAGCTTTCCTGATTCCTATTTCTGGGACAGTGTTACCTTTCAGGTGCCCTCGGCAGTGCATAATTGCCACCTGAGAGGGGAGTTGTACAGCTTCTAGGAATCGTAGAATTTCTTCAGCACATTTCACGACTTTTCCTTGAGCAGTTAAAAGTCCTCTTTCTTTCCAAATTGCTCCATGGGTATGAACTATGCCAAAAGCATATTTGGAATCAGTCCAGATGTTAACTTGTTCTCCTTCTGCCACTTCTAAAGCTCAAATGAGAGTTATCAGTTCTGATTTTTGGGCTGAGGTTCCTGTGGGCAAAGGATTTGATTCGATTACCTCAGTAGTGGTGGTTACAGCACACCTAGCCATCCTCACACCTGCTGCCATCGCTAGACCAATCCTCTGCATCCTGGAATAGCTCTTCTTTGAGGTCCGAGCAACTGGAATACACTGCTTCCATGGTCTCCAGGTAGTCGTGTACAATGGGTTCAGTTGCGGTTTTGCCTTCTAGGAAGGAAGTGGGGTTGACAATGTTAGTCACTTGAATGTTTATATCATCTGATTCAGCCAGGATAGCCTGATATTTCAAGAGTAGAGAGGGTGACAACCAGTGGTTCCCCTTCTGTTCCAGCACTGCAGATCCTGTGTGGGGCACTAATACAGTCATTTTCTGTCCCATTGTAAATGTCCTGGCTTCTTCCACATTTATGATCACTGTTGCTACTGCCCTCAGGCAGATGGGCCATCCTTTGATATGGCCATGGTTGTTGGGTCAGGACCCCCAGAGCCATTCCTTGTCGCTCATGCGAGAACAACCAAAAGGGTTTTGTTACGTCAGGCGACCCCAACGCCGGAGCCTTGATGAGCTCCCGCTGCAGCCATTTGAAGACTCCACTTGCTTTGGGGGTCCAGATTAGGTTGTCCTTACTCATTTTCAGTAGGTCGTACAAAGGTTTTGCAAGTAGTCCATATTGATATATCCATAAATGACACCAACCTGTCATTCCCAGGAAGGTACGAAGGTCTCTCACTGTCTGTGGTTTGGGGGTCTGGCAGATGGTTTCCTTTCTTGCTGTTCCCAGAGAGCGTTGTCCCCCTGATACTTCATATCCCAGGTACACCACTTGTTTCTGCACCAACTGCACTTTCTGTTGAGAGACTCGATACCCATTTAGAAAGTTCAAGAGACTGACAGTCCACTGGATGCCTTCTTCTTGTTTTTCAGTAGCAATCAATAGATCATCCACATATTGTAAAAGTACACCCTCTCCCGGTAGTGACTGCCATTGTTCCAATTCTTTAGTTAATTGGTTCCCAAAAATTGTGGGACTATTTTTGAACCCTTGAGGTAACACTGTCTAAGTGAGCTAAGTTTTCCTTAGCAGAAGAAGGTATCCTTTAGATCTAGTGCTGTAAAGTAAATAAAAAAAATATTTTTTTTCAGCCCTAATTTCAAAAATGTTTTAATTATTGGTTCAATCCCCTCTCCTATCTATTAGCCTCAGTGGATATCATTTCTTAGCCACTGGCTTGGCTCCTGGTTGTAGTTCTGTTTGAATAGGAGTTGCCCATTTTGGTTTTCCTAGTGTTTAGTAGCCCAAATTCCTGTGTATACCTAATCTAAAATCTGATTGACATTTAAATTATCCTGGTTTGGCTGCACATAGCTCATTGCTAAACTCTGAGCTGCTATTATTTGTTCTTTCTTTATCTTAAGTTCAATTTTACCTTGGTTAAATTCTATCACAGCTCCCAGAATTTCTAGTAGGTCTCTGCCCAATAGGGGTTTGGGTGAATTTGGTAAATACAAAAACTGATGCACTCCCATTTGTTTTAGGGGTTTAAAAAAGAAAGTTTTTTCTGATTGGCCAGTTGCACCCATGACTTGAATATATTTATCACTTTTAGGTATTAATTCTTGATTCAAAACAGAAAATATAGCCCCAGTATCAATTAAAAAAAAATCCAATTCTTCTTTTCTTCCCCTAGTTTAATTTTTACCAGTGGGTTCCCTAGGGGCAGGTCTGCTGGTCCCCCTCACTCAGTACCATGTAAGCAACAACAACCCCTCCCTTGCCTGTATCTCCACCTGTTAATTCAGGGCATTCTTGCTTCTAGTGTCCCTCTGTTCTACAATATGCACACTGGTTCTGACCCAACCTTGTTTGTCGGGGAGGTAAACCTTACATCTGTTACGCGAGGCTTGTACGTATAACCAACAGTTACAAAAAAAAAAAAGTCTTAATTCTAGGTCTTATTCAATTTGGTGTGCTTATAGTTAACTGTTCAGCACTACCTCCCATATAGCAATTCTTAGCATGATAATACCTTTAACTGTGTACCTGGATGTTTCAAGGTAAACAAGGTATATCAGGTATACAATAACTTCCAAAAACAAACAAGACAACACAAAATGGCAATAAACACACACACAAAACGATTAAGACAATAACGGCGCCTCAAACCCCAGTTCATAGGGTGGTTTGTCAATTGTCCAAAACTGCCCTCCATATAATAACTCAAACATAAAAAGACCTAATGAGATGTTTCTATAATTGGTTCAGAACAAACAAAAACTCCACATCTGACTTTGTTTTCAACACAAGACAAAAGAACACAAAACTAGTGAATCAACATATAACAAACAAAGCACTATGACAGCTGCAACACTCCAGGAGTTCATAATATACTAATGGGCCCCAAATCCCTTATTCATGGTGTGACTCTTAAGGGAACCAATACCAAAGAACAACCAAAAGGAAACTTATACACCTTGTTTCCCACAAAGAACAACCAAAAGGAAACTTATACACTTTGTATCCTTCAAAACAAACAATGTTTGGCGAAATACAAACAAAACTGGAACATACCAACTCTGAAGGTTTTCACCCCAGGAAAGCGTCATTTCCTGTTACCCTGCGAGACAGATGGTGTCCCATCCTTGTCTTATGGGAATTCCAAAACCAAACCAAACAAAACCAAAACCAAATATAAATACCTTTTATCAATAAGTAGGTCCTTGTCCATCCCCGCAAGAAGCCAGCGAAGAAGGGAGCCCCTCTTATTAGGTAAAAATCTTACCTGGGCGCCAAGTAGGGGGTCCCGACCTCAGGTGGATTCTGCAGTCGGGTGGAGAAGTTAGCTTTGTCCCATCTGGAGTGACCAAATGAATCCAAGAAATCCAGTAAAGAAATTGCCCAGAAGCTTTTGGTCTTTTGAGCAGCAAAGGTATTTATTTGTCGACATCGGGAACAAGCGGGGTTCACACCACAAAGCTCTTGCTCGAAGGTAGCGGTACAAAACAGGGTAATTTATACAGTCTAACTTCTATGATTACAACATCTTACATACATATTCATTTGATTGCAACATCTAATCATACATATTGATAATAGGTGGAGTACAGGTGGAGTATAGGCGGAGTTCAGGCAGAGTTTGGGGTGGAGCTTTTCTTGGCCCTCAATTTTGGGGGTACAACCGCCTTTCTTCATCATTGGGGCTGGGGACTCTGTAGTCTTCCTCAGTGTGACCTCTCTAACTTTCCATTGTCTTTGCCCCAGTCACTGAAGCTTGGAGAGAGCCTTGGTTTCAGGCCTATTTCTCCTATTCAAATGTCTACCTTAGCTTACTTTGCCTGAATTTATGGCCTACAGACCCATTGTATAATGTTTCTAGCTTTCTTCTTAAGATTAGGTCCAAGGAAAGAAACAGAACAAATTTTTCTTTAGCAATTAAGGTAGAGCAGGTATGGAGGGGCTTCTCTCAGTTGAGCAAGATATTTCAGTTTATTCTTTAGGCCTTGCTCTCATTTCAATACAAAGGACAAGGAAAGCAGGCTGTGTGAGTCCTCAATACTTCCCCTAGGTCCTTTTTAGGTTACTGGTTATATACTGGCATTGGATGTACCTTTTTTGTGTCTTTTACAAGCTAATAGTGATTAAGCCTTCAATCATGTTCACCTCAGTGAATTTACTGATTGTCCTTTGTCTCCCAATCTGGCTGCCCTGAGGAGAGAGAGGTAGATCTTGATGATCTGCTAATCTAAGTGTTATCGATACATTTCATGCTTGCATCTCTTATGCTGCTGCTATTTGTTCCCCTGGTGCTTCCATAACCAGTTATTTCCATTAACATCTATTCAAATCTTTCTATTACAATTGTCTACATCTAGCTAAACCAAGTGTGTTATCTGTCAAGACTGTTCAGTGTCAGTTCACACAGTTGATGTCTTTAAAACTCCTCCTGTATATATGTATGTAATTTGAAGCAGTCTTTATGTTATTCACAAACAGTTGTGCCAATACAGTACATGAGGAGGTGAGAAAGGGAGAACAAGCTACAAGAGGGAAGTAAGAATGGCTCCTGTGAATATAAAGAGGTGGTCAGAGTAAGTAGGACTAGAAAGGCCAAGGCCCATCTAGAACTAAATCTGGTCAAGGATGTCAAGGATAACAAAAAGGGCTTTTGCAAATACATCAATAACAAAAGGAAAACAAAGGATAATGTGGGCCCATTAGTAAATGGAGAGGGGACTCTGGTAACATAGGATGCAGAGAAGGCAGAGTTATTGAATGCCTTCTTTGCATCAGTCTTCGCTGACAAGACCAGCCCTCAGGGATCCCTGACCCAGACCAGGGTAAAGGAATGTCAGAAGGAAGATCTTCCCTTGGTCAAGAAGGATTGGGTCAGAGAACACCTAAACAAACTTGACATCCACAAGTCCATGGGCCCTGACAGGATGCATCTGAGAGAGATGGTGGATATCATAGCCAGGCCACTCATGATCATCTTTGAAAGGTCATGGAGATCAGGAGAGGTACCTGAGGACTGGAAGATAGCAAATGTCACCCCAGTCTTCAAAAAGGGCAAGAAGGAGGACCCAGGAACTACCAGCCAGTCAGCCTCATCTCAATCCCTAGAAAGGTGATGGAGCGCCTCATTCTGGAGGCCATCTCTACCCACATGGAAGACAAGAAGGTGATCAGGAGCAGTCAGCATGGATTCACTAAAGGTAAGTCACGTTTGACCAACCTGATGGCCTTCTAAGATAAGACAACTACTTGTATGGATGAGGGAAGAGCAGTAGATATTGTCTACCTTGACTTCAGCAAGGCTTTTGACACTGTCTCTCACAACATCCTCATAGGCAAACTCAGGAAGTGTGGACTGGATGAGTGGACAGTGAGGTGGATTGAGAACTGGCTGAACAGCAGATCCCAGAGGGTCATTATCAGTGGCACAGGGTCTAGTTGGAGGACTGTCACTAGTGGTGCCCCCTGAGGTTCAATACTGGGGTCCAGTATTGTTTAACTTGTTCATCAATGACTTGAATGAAGGGGCAGATGCCTCCTCAGCAAATTTGTTGATGATACAAAGCTGGGAGGAGTGGCTAATACCACTCCAGTGGCTGTGTAGCCCTTCAGAAAGACCTCAAGAGGTTGGAGAGATGGGCAGAGAAAAACTGTCTGAAATTCAACAAGAGCAAATGAAGGGTCCTGCACCTGAGGAGGAATAACCCCAGGCACCAGTACAGGCTGGGGGTGACCTGCCAGAAAGCAGTTCTGCGGAGAGAGACCTGGGGGTTCTGGTGGACAACAAGCTCTCCATGAGCCATCAGTGCGCCCTTGTGGCTGAGAAGGTCAATGGTATCCTGGGGTGCATCAGGAAGAGCATTGCCAGCAGGTCAAGGGAAGTGAACCTGCTCTTCTGCTCAGTCCTGGTGAGGTCACATCTGGAGTGCCCAGTTCTGGGCTCCTCAGTGCAAGAGAGACATGGAACTCCTGGAGCAGGTCCAGCGCAGGGCTACAAAGTTGATTAAGGGACTGGAGCATCTCTCTTATGAGGAAAGGTTGAGAGAACTGGGCCTGTTCAGCCTCGAGAAGAGACGACTCAAAGGGGATCTCATCAATGTCTCTAAGTATCTGAAGGGAGGGTGCCAAGATGGAACCAGGTTCTTCTCGGTGATGCCAAGCAATAGGACAAGAGGCAACAGGCAGAAACTGATGCACAGGAAGTTCCACCTGAACATGAGGAAGAACTTCTTTACTGTGCGGGTGACTGAGCACTGGAACAAATTGCCCAGAGAGGTTGTGGAGTTTCCCCTCACTGAAGATATTCAAGAGCCATCTGGATGCAATCCCTTGCAATGTGCTCTAGGATGACCCTACTTGAGCAGGGAGGTTGGACCAGATAACCCACTGTGGTCCCTTCCAACCTGACCCATTCTGTGATTCTATGATTAAGCTCTGCTTCCGAAAAAATTACAGCCACAACCTAAATCCCCATTTGGTATCTCTAGCTACACTCACTGCTCCCTCCTTCCTCCTAATGGGTGCTTTTTGATGGTGTTAATCAGTTTGTGTTACTTGTTTCTATCTATCTAATACAGAACGTACCATTAGACTCACTGGAACCCCAAATAGAAAACTTCAAGGATCACCTTTGAACTTGTTACAATATACATCAGCTATATTTCAAATGTTAAAATATTCATATACAATCTTGTTACAAAGGCTGACAATTTCTACGAGAATTCATTATATGATAAGCTTTTTGTGGATTAATGTAGGAGAATTAGAAACCTTTTGGGTTAAGGCAGGAGTAAAACAGCTGATGGGAATCTAAAGAATCTCAAGGACTAAGTGTTTTGAGAACACGACAAGGACTGGACATCTGCAGGAACGAGAAAAACAGCACCTACAGATGGGAGTCTGAGTTGAACCTGCCAAGAGGCATGTGAATAGAAGTGTTGTAGTTAGATTTCGAAGAAGAAGAATTTAGAAAATAAGATATGTTAACTAACCAATAATAATCGTGTGAACAGTGTGTATTTTGTGTGTGTGACCAATAATAGGTTAAGTAGTCAAATATGTAGTAGTTATTGAATTGTATAAAAGTAAGTGTAATTTCCAATAAAGATGAAGCTTCCAAAACATCATATTGGGGTGTGTGAAGTTTCCACTGAGTCTCGCACGTGACAACAGATTAACTCTAAACATATCCTAACATTAAGAAATTATAATTTGATGTGCTTTTAAATCCATTCTGGATCAAAAATTAATAGGAACAATTTGACTCATTGTTTTTTCAATTTATTTTCTTTCTGCAGTAATGTTGCATCACCAGAACCAGCAGAAGGCTGTTAGTTGGTCAATGCTCCTATGTCTAAAAATGCATCAAAAGAAGTATAAATGCTGTGAGGTTGTTGTGCTTATTTCAGATGCATCTGAATCATTATAAAGACAGCTAGAACTGTTTGAAGTAACTTTCTGATAGATTTCAATTTTTATTTAGTTTTCATGTGATATTATTTATCCTTTCCAATGATAACGTAAGGTTTTAATCACTGTAGAGGAGAGTTAAAATAACACTTTCACATGAAATTAAGGTGAAATTCTAGTTTTGCTTAGGCAGGAATATAGTTGCCTCAATGGAACACTGAAATGAACATCTTTCAGGTTTGTTTGCAAAAGTATAGATTGTTTTGTAACCATCTATATTCTAGGGACTATAGGGGGAAACCAGAAACAAAATACAGAGACATAAACCTGAAAAAAAGAAATATGGAGGCAATGACAAGAAACAAACCTTGCCAGTCACACTAATTGATGGTCTACCAAGAAACCACAGGCACAACTTCCAGGAAGATCAACCTGGAAGCTGTAGAGGGACTTTTTACAAGGGCATGTAGTGATAGGGAGAGGGGCAATGGCTTCAAACTAAGAGGGTAGATTTAGATTAGATATTAGGAAGAAATTCTTTACTGTGAGGGTGGTAAGACACTGAAAAAGGTTGCCCAGAGAAGCTGTGGATGCCCCATCACTGGAATGGATTCAAGGTCAGGTTAGATGGGGCTTTGAGCAACCTGATCTAATGAAAGATGTCCCTGTTCATGTCAGGGGGATTGGATTAAATGATTTTCAAAGGCCCCTTTCAACCCAAACCATTCTATGATTCTATGACTTTGCAACTGATAAGATTGTAAACAAGGGGGAATTCCACACCAGAAAGTATGTAAAGAAGGGGTTAGACTGTACTACGCTTGCAGTTGGGGATGACATGGTTGAGAGCCTCTGGGTAAGGTTTAGGGGAAAAGCTAATAAAGTGGATGTTGTTGTGGGAGTCTACTATAGATCACCCAGCCAGGATGATGACACCAATGTATTATACTATAAGAAATTAAAGGAGATCTCTAGATCACTTGCCCTTGTCCTTATGGGTGACTTCAACGTCCCAGATGTTAACTGGGACTATCGGACAACAGACACAAATAGATCCAGGAAATTCCTGAAGCACTTGGAAGATAACTTTTTGATACAGGTACTAAGGAACCAACTAGGAAAGGTGCCCTCATAGACCTGTTGTTTGTAAATAGAGATGGTCTCATGGGTGAAGTGATGATTGGTGGCTGTCTTGGCCACAGTGATCATGAAATGGTTGAGTTGAAAATCTTTGGTGATATGAGAAAAACTGGAAGCAGAGCTGCTACCCTGGATTTTGGGGAAGCAGACTTTGGGTTGTTCAAGGAGCTAGTAAGGTCCCCTGGGAATCTGCTTTCAAGGATACTGGAGCCCATAAATGCTAGTCACTTTCTAAGAGACATCTTTTAAGAGCACAAGAGCAGGCAATTCTAGAAATCAAGCAATTTGGGTAAAAGGCTGGCTTGGTTGAACAGGGATCTCATGAACTTAGGCAGAAAAAGAAAGTGCACGGACTTTGGAAGCAAAGTCAGGCTACAAAAGGAGGACTACAGAGATGCTGTTCACTACTGTAGGAAAATTTGTTTGAAAGCTCAACTGGAGTTGAAGCTGGGCAATACTGTGCTGAATAACAAAAAAACGCTTTTTAACATATGTTAACAACAAAAGGAGGACTTAAGAAAACATTGGTCTATTACTTGATGAGGTTGGTCACCTTGCCAATACAGATGAAGATAAACCAGAGACAGTTAATACCTTCTTCACCTCTGTCTTTAACACCAATGATGGGCCCTAGGACCCCTGGAGCCCTGGGCTGGAGGGCTATGACTGTGATGCCTTAAGATTCTTAAGATTTGTAGTATATAGATTTTTAATATATCTGTATAGTTTCTAACACTTTAAAATAGCAGTTAACAGTTACTACTCCACCCCGTCCCTCCCCTTTCTCACACTACAATTGTCTAGAAAGTTCTTTTCTTCCATTTTAGGCATCAACTGAGGGAATGCTAAGTTTCCAGTCAACTTTGAACTTGTATGGGATTTGCTGCTGCAAGTAAATGCACATAAGTCTATGGGGCCTGATGGGATTCATCCCAGGGTACTGAAAGTTGGCTGATGTTCTTGCAAGACCTCTCACATTTATCAATGGTCCTGGGAAACTGAAGAGGTTTCAGTTGACTGGAAGATAGCAAATATTATTCCCATATTCAAGAAGGGCAAAAAAGAAGACCCTGGTAATTATAGGCCTGTCAGTCTTACTTTGGTTCCTGATAATATTATGGAGAAGATTATTCTGGGAGTTATTGAAAAATAGTTGAAAGTCAGTCAAAGCCAACATGGGTTCGTGAAGGGAAAGTCATGCCTTACTAACTTAAAATCCTTTTATGACAAGGTGTATTGGGTCTGGCTGAGCTGGAGTTCATTTCCCCATAGAAGCCCTCACAGTGCTGTGCTTTGCATTGGTAGCTAGAAGGGTGTTGATAACACACCAGTGTTTTGGCTACTGCTGAGCACAGCATCAGCACTGTAACATTCCTTCCTCAATTGAGGGCAAGATCCTGGGAAGGGACACAAGTAGGCCAGCTGATCCAAACTGACCAAAGGGATGTCCCATACCATATGATGTCAGCTCAGATATAAAAGCTAAGGAAAGGAGCAGGAAGGGGGGCATTCATTGTTTCCAATGGCTGCCTGCTAAGGAACCATTACGTTTGCTGAAGCCCTGCTTCTCAGAAGTGGCTGACCATCACTGCTGATGGGGAGAATAAACAGTGTTCTCTTTCGCTTTGCTTTAATAAACTGCCTTATCCCAACCCATGAGTTGTTTCCCATCTTACTCTCTCCCCTGTCTGGCTGGGAAGGGAAGTGATAGAGTGGCTGAGTGGGCACCTGGCATCCAGCCAAGGTCAACCCACCACACAAGGTTACCTACCTAGTGGACAAAGGGAAGGCAGTGGCAGTGGGGTTTGGGGGATTTTAGCAAAGCTTTCGATACTGTCTCTCACAGTAACCTTCTGGACAAAATGTCCAGCATACAGCTAGACATGCATCCAATACAATGGGTAGACAATTGGCTGAAGGGTCAGACTCAAAGAGTTCTAGTAAATGGGGCAACATCTGGCTGGCAGTTAGTCACTAGTGGTGTTCCACAGGGCTCAGTTTTAGAGTCAGTTCTCTTCAATGCTTTTATCAATGACCTGGACACAGGAGTTGAGTGCACACTAAGTTTGCTGATGATACTAAATTAGGAGTCGATTCCCTCAAAGGTAGAGAGGCCTTACAGAGAGATCTTGATAGATAAGAGTGCTGAGAAATGTATGCTTATAAAATGTAACAAAGACAAATGCCAGATTCTGCACCTGGGATGGGGTAATCCTGGATGTACACATAGACTGGGGGGACAAGAGGTGGAGTGCAGCCCTGCAGAAAGGGATCTAGGAGTTTTGGTTCATGGTAAACTCAATATGACCCAACAGAATGCCCTGGTGGCCAAAAGGGCCAACTATGTCCTGGGGCACATTAAGCACAGTATAGCTAACTGATCAAAAGAAGTACTAGTCCCACCATACTCAGGATTGGTGCAGCCTCACCTTGAGTACTGTGTGCAGTTTTGGGCTCCACAATATAAGAAGGATAGAAAAAATATTAGAACATGTCCAAAGGAAGGCAAGAAAGATGGTGAATGGACTTTAGGCCATGACTTATAAGGAGCAGCTGAGGCTTTTTCAGCTTAGAGAAGAGGAGACCAAGGGGTGACCTCATTGCTGTCTACAACTTCCTCATGAGGGGGAACAGAGAGGGAGGTGTTGATCTCTTCTCTCTGGTGTTCAGTGATAGGGTAATAGCTTAAAGCCGTGTCAGTGGAAGTTCAGACTGTAGTATGCAAGAATTCACTTAAAGAAGGCAAATTTTCCTGAAATGGTCACACAGTTGGACTAGATGGTCATTGTAGGTCCCTTCCAACTGGAACTATTAATTTAATTTACATCACCTGAATTTGAAACTTATTGATGTTTTATTCAAGTTGCTAAAAAATAGATCCTGCTGGCACGATAAATTTCATCAGTGTTGTAACCATGTCAGAAAGCAAATACATTGGAAGGAGGCTTCTGTTTCTGTTGACTTTAAATAATTCCTGTGATAGCTCTATAGTAGCTTGCTTGAAAAAGACAAATTAGCCAGATAGCCACATAGTAATCTCAAACAGATAATTACTCCTTTAAGGTTACATTAAAGCAAAAGTGGTATTTGCATTTAAAGATATTAATTGAAGACCAAGATCAGAAGCTAGATATCATTCCTCCTTCAAATTCAGATCAAGCAAAGATCTAGCTACTTGAATTCTGAGGGTTCTTGATTCTACCATCAAATCAAGAGGGCTGTGATTGTTTTTCATCATTTAAGGCTGATTCTCTTTAGGCTGGGAGGATATCAAAAAAACAAAATTTTCTGGGACCAGAGGGAACCTAGTTCTCACCCAGAGCTATTCAATAGCATTCAAAGCTTCTATAAGAGTTCAGCCATTCTATTCCTAACCAAACTAGGTGGTACTTCCAAGCATCCAAAAAAACTAGGAAGTTTATGTACAGCTGTGACTGGTACCTCCTGCTCCTGATCTCTGGTAATATGGTTACCATAACTAATGCCATTTTATAAGGTAAACGGCCATTCTCTGTGACCAAGCTGGTTACGTATCAGTCCCCTCATCAGCTCTTGAAGGTCCTGCACACCAGGCAGACTTTTTCTCCCCTTCCCTATTGGTCTCCAGGTTTTTGGGTGCCATGCTGACTACTCCCTTCCTTACCAGCCTTGAAGGTCCCAAGGCACCTGGTAAAATCTTTACTTTCATTTCTAGTAGGCATTATATAAATTATTGAGACCACACAGTCATCAGGAGCTAAGAACATTATTAGTGTATAATTGCTGAGATCCAAGACCCCTACTAAAGGCAAGTGATCAACTAAATTAATTTTTGCAAGAACAGAGGTTTCCTTAACTGAAAGATCTATATCTAAGAGAAACACGAATTACTAATAAATTTGCAAAGTTGATAATGGAAACATCTGGATTAACAGATAAATCACAAGGATGTTGACAGATAATTATGCTATAAGACATTTTTGTAACATATGTTGCTATGCTGTACCACATTTATGGTTAGACAATATGCATCAGTAGGTGGATGATTCATATCATACCCTTGTAGCATAAGGTATAAAACCCTAAAAATCCCTTGTTTGGCTGAGACATCTCATGCATATGAATAAATACTTACCTTTGTAATTCTATACTTTGCGTCCTAGCCTCTCTCCTCAGTCGTCACGGGCCAAATTTGCAACACAGAATATCCATGGCTGATTTTTCTTTCTTATGATGGCTTACACGTTTTCTTGCCTATGATGGTTAGAGGGCAGTGTACAGCCACTGGCTCCCAAGGCCTGTTTAAGGAAGCGGTACCACTGCCATAAAGCACTGTGGCCACCTCACGAGGCATCACTAGACCCACAGCGGTAGGTGGGCGGATGGGAGGGTAGAGACGGACATTCATCGCCCCTGGGCCTAGTGGCCTTTGGAAAAGGGCTAACAGACAGCCATCTGTGGACAAGTTCACGCCACTCTCCGCTACGACCGTCGACGGAGCGCCGAGAAACGCCAGTGAAGGAAAAGGAGCGGCAGCACCAAGAGGTGCGCCTGCGCGCTAGGGAGTAGTGGTGGACTAGGTGGAGGATGGTTTCCTGCACTCCTGTCGCAGTTCGGAATTTTCAGTGCGCCTGCGCGTTGGTGGAGGGGAAGAGGGCGGTGTCTGGTCCCGTGTTTTGAACGTCTCGGTGCGGGTAGCTCACTATTTGGCAGGAAGGTGAGGAGGCCTCTATCCTGGCGGTGGAGTTCGTGTACGGAAAGGAGGATCTAAATGTAGCAGGAGGATCTAAACGTAGCAGAGGCGAATAGGAGACAGCAGTGGCAACGGCGGAGTAGGACAAGTGAAACAAGGGGAGCAGCTGTCTCTACTGCTGCCGCAGAGAGTCTGAGTGGCCTAGTGAGATAGGACTGCTGCGGCTGCAGCGCTAACGCTTCTATGCCATCCTCCTGGCACTTCCAGGCACCCATCCCCCCAGCAGGTGAGTAGTGAGTGTGGGGGAAGGGGGGAGGGAAGGGAAAGCGCAGCCCTTCGCGCCGCCTTTAGCCTAGCCTAGTACCGGGTAGAACCGGAGGGAGTCGCTATGGAATGAGCTTGGAGCTGCTGCTCCTAGCTTTCCCTCCCCTCCCGCGAGGCTGACGTTATTTATATACCTGCGACGTTCCGTCTCTGTTAACCCTTTACTTCTTCACTGCCTGCCTCAGCAGCCCGCCTGGAAGCCGCGGGGGTCCTTGGGTTCCCTTCCCACGTAGTGCCTCGGCTCCTTGGCAACCTCCACTCCTACTGGGCTCCGGGGAACTGCTGGCTTCCTTTAGCATGGCCTCTCCCGGTATCTACCCCGCCCACATCGCGTCCCTTGCTGGAGAGAAGGGGTCGCAGCTGCACATTCCCCCTTTCTCTCCGTGGAGCTATTGTACTGTAGGCTGGGGCCCGCTGAGGGGCTCCCAGCAGATAAGCCTCTGTCGATAGTGCACGTTGGGGGAGGCAGGTATGTTTCTGACCTGTCATCTGTTCGCTCCCCCCATGAGAAAATGGGATGAAGGGGATGTGAGGGTGGTGGCTGGGCTCGGCCGCGCCTCAGTAGCCAAAGGCTGGAGCTGTGAATGCTGCTAACGCGTCGGGCTGGCAGCGCTGGAGTTGCACAGGCCACCGCCGCTGTCTGGGACGCCCAGAGTGTGTACGTATGCGCGCGCTCTGCTCGCGCTTTTCTGGGTTCTTTTGTCTGCTGCTGTCTCCGCTTTCCCCTCCTCCCTCGATTCCCTCTCCTCCCTCCTCTCCTTTCTTTACCCCTCCCTTCTTTCCCCTCTCTTCCAGACTCAAAACGCTGCTGCAGCTGCAGGTTTATAAATACTGGACTAACACACACAACATGGCTGACGCTCGCCCTACTCCTTCACCAAGCTCTCCTCTTTCTCCCTCTGTCTCCGCTGCTTAGCCTCTCATCTATTTAGTCTTTTGTTTTTTCTCCTTTATCTCCTCCAAAAAATCAAAAAAAAAACAACAACCAAAAAAAAAAAAAAACACCAAACCACCCTTCTTATTGTGCGCATGGCGGGATTTCAAGGGTAAGGATCATCACTTTGGAGGCTTTCTCCTTTCGTTTTGCTGTTTACAACAAAATCAAACCTAAAATCAGAGGGGCTTTGTGAACCTAGCAACGCCTGGAGGGAGGGGGATAATTGGCTGAGCCCTGCTGAGAGACTTGGTTGGAATGCGCGTATCTCTTTGGGGGAGGGGGCTGGTGCACCAAAGTGCTGGCGGAGATGAAATACTGTATTATGCTTGCAAAATGATCTAGTAATTTCTTTCATTTTGGGGTGTAGTTCAGTATAAGGTATCAACTTGGCACAGTCTTATTAAAAAAACCTGAACTACTTATGTTAAAATAGGCATTGTGTAGTGAAAAACCATAGCATAGGTTTTCTGGGGTTTCTTGGCTCTCTTTGTATTTCCTTGTCAGTATCTTAAATAGCTAACAGATCACAGGATATAAAACTGGAATTAACACTTGCCAGGTCTCTGTGATGCTGGTTTTCTGTCACAGAATTATTTGCCCTTGTGATGACAGTAGTACAAACAGAAGCATGTTGGTTTTGTTGTTAAAAGGAGCACTTTTTCTTAAAAGGAAAAGGTATGGTTTTGTGAACCGAAGTGTGATATTGAACTACAAGACAGCATATTTCTGACTTGTAACACAAAATAAATGTTCAGATCATCACCTCCCAATCTCAGTTATTCAGAGCCCTTCTGGCTTCAAAGAAAACAACTTATTTTATTGGATTGGGGTTTTTTTTGTTGGTTTTTTTTTTTATGACATAAAGCCAAAATATCATTTTAATTTTTTGGGCATACCTAAAATGATCTGCTAGGGAACAGCATATCTAGGTTTTAAGGATGAGTACCCAAGGTGCAAAGGATGTGATGCATCCTATTGCTTTCTAAATATATGTGTTACTGTAATCATAGTAAATGTTTCATTTTCAAAGATTATATTTAAAAACAAAGTCTTTAGTCAAAGTATGAACACACTGATAGCCATGGCTTCTATCAGAGTAGTGTTCTAAAGTAATGTCCTAACTTTGTTTTTTGGCTACTCTGCCTTGGAAGCTTCTAGTGGAGGAGCACTGGCATAGCATAATCGTAGTTCTTATTGAGATCGAAGTAGTTACTAAATTTTAATGCTAGAATTATGTATCATATATAATAATTTCTTTAATATTTTTCCTCCTGCTTTTTCTATCCCCATTAACAACTGATGATTAGCTGGAGGAGACAATACATTATAGTATTGAGGTTACCACAATGTAAAACTTGATTGGAGTAATCCAAATTGCATTTTGAAATGTATATTCATATCATGGTTCCCAAGCCAACTGTAATATTTCTAGATGGAAAAGTCTTAGCAAAAGTCTGTAACTTCATATGTCAGTGAATTTGTGCAGCACTGTTACTCTATCATTAACTAATTAAAAAATTAGTTAACTAATTTGTATTTTATCTATGAACAGTGTAAAATGGGCCTGGCATCACTAAAGTAATTTTCAAGTAATGGTGAAATTATTTAATTGAATAATATACAGTGCTTATTACTTTTTTCACCATGTGACAGTGGTTAAGACTTGCTGTCTTAATCTAAAATGTAAATTTGGTGATGACATGCAGAAATGTAGGAGGTGAATTGATTTGACTATTTGAGAGGTTGAGGAGAATGTTTTCCTACTCTTTGATCGTGTTGTAACTGATAGCCCCTTTGTATTACCAGTGCCAGCTACTTTAATTGAAGTGCTTCGGATTCAATCCCTTCAGTTCCATTTCCTGGGAGTGATCAGTGGTGTGTGGTAACCTGGCTAGTCTTAATGTTCCTTTTTGGTGTTTTTGGTTGTTTGATTTAGTGTCAGAATTCCGGGGAGCTTATCTGTTTGCTTAAGTTTAAGACTGCTTGTATTTGCAAGTTTGGAAATGCTTTAGGATGAAAGTGCTCCAATAAAATATGTTGCTTATATTTAAGGTCACTGGTTGATCTCTTGTCCTTCTGTTTTCAGTCTTCCTAGTGGTTCAGAGGTAGTCCTGAATATCAAGTTCTGTGGATGTAGCCTATTAAAGTGATAATTCCCTCTGAATGTGTACCTCAAAGGCTTTTTAATTCTATCCACTGTATTGCCTGGTGGGATTTTTGTTTTCCTCACATTACTATTAGGTCAGAACAAGTAATGAATGTAGGGAACATGGGTAACTGTTCTAAGATTACTATGGTGGCTTGGTTGTAAAGTATAGCCTTACCTAGCAAACTGGTGTCTACCACTGGTGCTGCTTCTAAAGTGATATTACTTTGCCCATATGTTGCCAGTCACTAAGAAGTAAGCTTGACTTTTTCAATAGTGTTCACTGACTTGATCTAAAGCTGCCACTATGCTAATTTCTGAAAAAAAACCCAACCCTTTACCTATCTACACCTTAACTTGACCCCCCTTTGCAAAATATAATTTTTTTTTCCTGAACCTGTATTAATCACATTTAAATGTAAAAATGAACCTCTTACCCCAAGAAGCACAACTGAAAGACATATCAAACATCAGATTTCTAGTCTGGTATGTGTTGAGATCAAATAATAATTTTCACAACAGAAATAGTTTTCCTAGTATATATTTTCTTTATGAAAAATTTTTCCCTAGTGTGTTCAAAAAAGGTAGCTTAATTGCACGCTGTTCAGATTTATAAATTTGGAATTTCCCAGCAGCATAGAAGAAAGCATGCTGAGGACTAGTTCCCTTGTGACACTTTTTGTATTGGGTATAATTGACAAGGTTGGGGGGTGGGAGGGAGCAGAGCAGGGCTTCTCTACTGGTTACAGTTGGTTCCTCACAGCTCATCAACAACCCCATTGCAGGTCAAAGATGAGTCAATAGGTCAACTTTGTGGTGCCTCTGGGAAAATAAAACTAAGAAAGGGTGGTAAATGCTGGGGGGGAAAAAAAAAGGAAGAAAAGAAATAACAGCAGAACGGAAGAAAGAGAAGACAGAAGACCATGCTGGAAAAGGAGGAAAGCAGGAGCTCAAGTGGTAGTCTGATCAGGAGCCAAGAGGCCTGACTCTAAAGGGACTGCTACCAGTACAGGAACCACCACACACTGACCCCAATTTCCTGAGCTGCCTGTTGCCCCATCTAAGAGACTTTTGTGTGGTGATGGGATTAGAGAAAAAACAGAGGGAAGGAGAGATTTTGCAGAGGCAAGGGATGATGAAGTGGATTGAAAGCTGTCTGAATGGCTGGGCCCAGACAGTGGTGAGCACAAAGTCTAGTTGGAGGCCAGTAGCTAGTGGTGTACCCCAGGGGTCAATACTGGATCCAGTCCTGTTCAACATCTTCATTAATGGCCTGGATGGATGGGGCAGAGTGTACCCTCAGGAAGGGAGGGAGTGACTGATATACCAGAGGGTTGTGCTGCCACCCAGAGACCTGGACAGGCTGGAGAAATGAGCTGACAGAAACCTCATGAAATTCACCAAGGGGAAGTGCCAAGTTCTGCCCCTGAGGAATAACCTCATGTACCAATACATGCTGGGGGCCACCCATCTGGAAAGCAGCTTTGCAGAAAAGGACCTGGAGATCATGGTGGACACCAGGTTGAACATGAGTGAACCATGTGCCCTTGTGGCAAAGAAGCTTGATGGTATCCTGGACTGCACTAGGCAAAGCATTGCCAGCAGGTCAGGGGAGGCAATGCTTCCCTTAGTAAGCACTGGGGAGGTTGCACATGGAGTACCATGCCCAGTTCTGGGCTCTAGAGTACAGGAGAGATATGGACATACTGGAGAGAGTCCAGTGAAGGGTGACTAAGATGATTAAGGGACTAGAGCATCTTGCATCTGAGGAAAGGCTGAGAGAGATGGCAATGTTTAGCTTAGACAAGAGAAGGCTCAGGGTGAATCTTATCTATAAATACCTGAAGAGAGGCTGTAATGAAGACAGAGACAGGCTCTTTCCAGTGGTGCCTAGTGACAGGACCAGAGGTAATGGGCACACAGTGAAACACAGGACGTTCCATTTAAACATAAGGAAAAACTTTTTTACTGTGAGGGTGACCAAGCACTGGGATAGGTTGCCCAGAGAGATGGTGGAGTCTCTGTCCTTGGAAATATTCAAAATCTATCTGGACATAGTACTGGACAATTCTCTAGGTGGCCCTGCTTGAGCAGGGGTACTGAACCAGATGACCTCCAGAGGTCCCTTACAATCTCAACCGTTCTGTGACTTTGTGATTTCTGAAAGAGAATGAATATGGCTTTTTGTTTGTTTCAGTAACAGAATTGGTAATGAGAAGTTTTCAATTGACAACAAATTAAATTGATTGAAACTCCCCAAAACTCAGTAAACCTTTTTGCCCATAACACACTTATGTTTTCTTGTTATCCTTTTTCAAATACCACGTCAAACATAACTAAAATTCAGTGCAGTTCTTAAGTCTCTTGGTACGCTTAGATAATGGACTTCATCATACTGATGAACATTTTTTTGTTCTTCCGTATGTCTGTAACTTATCTCTGGTCTTCAACTTGCATTGTAAAATGTTTGGAGAGTAAACTGTCTTTAAATTTTCTAGGAATGATACAAATAATGAAAATAAGGCTTGGAAAATGTAGGTTGTTTAACACATTTTGTACTCAAAAGACAGCTACATCTGTATGATTTTGGATGGTTGTTTGCCCATCCTGTTCCTTAATCTCATGTGTTATGGGCAGTCATAAGATCTCTGTCTTAATGTTGAAAGAAGACACAAGATTTCATTAATGGTTAATTTGCCATCAGTTGAACTGCAGTTATATCTGATCTGTCAAAATATCCATTGACAGGAGTGTCTTCAAAAAACAGTTTAAGACAAAATTGTGTCTCATGTGGTGCAAATACTTTTCAAAAATCTGACTCTTAAATGCTTTTGGAGTTGCGGAATACACGGGTGTTTGACATATTAGGAAACTGACAATCATTGGGTACTTATGTTTGACAAGTTGTGGGTAGGGGGAGCATTCACAAAAGCTGCCCTCAGGCCCCATAGAACCATCTCTCTACTGAGGAAAAGGTTTTTCCTAGAAGGGAATCAAGATAGAAATCTCTCTTGGTCCATTGACTGCTGAGGGCACCTCTGGTGACTACTGGCTTATTTTTGTTGTTAGTATTTGTGAATTAGATCTCTTTTGATCATTTCTGTGTGTCATCTGTCCCCCCCATTTTATAAGTATAAACACTGTTAGGTATCAACCATAAGACAGAGAGCAAGCAACCTCTCTTATGGTTTATGTGCTGTCCTAACAGTTTTAATAGTTCACTTTTTTAAAGTTGGGGGAGATTAATTGACTCCTACCCTCAGTTATAGCAGTGTTGGCTTGTATAGACAGGATGATGAGGCAAATTTAATTCATATGACTAGAGATGTAACTGTATCAATGTTGGATAAAAGTACATTTTCAAATGGTAATGACTCAGGACAGGATTCTTTGCTGTGAATAAACATCCTAGTTGTCAGTCATGCTAAGGCCTCTAACCACAATTCTGTGTATGTTTGGGTGGGGGAAGTTTGAATGTGAAGCAGGGATGTGATGGGGAAAAAATAGGAAGAACAGGAGCAAGAAAGCTTGTGGGTCAAAACAAAGACAGGGAGATCACTTTCCAATTAACTGTCCTGAGCAAAACAGACTCACCTTGGGAAATTTAATCACCAGAGGAGTGAGGCTTTGAAAAAGCTTAATTTATTACCAATTTATTTATATATATATATATAAAAGAATAAATATAAAATTACGATTTCAGGTATTGGGAAACAGAATTAAACATTAAAAGACTTACGGGCAACACACTTAGGGAAACACTTTTCCTTCCCCAGCCTCAACTTCACTTTCTTCCCCTTTCCCCTTATATCTGCAGGTTACACTCGGTCCATTCAGTGACGCAGTGTGTGTGTGTGTGTGGGGGGGGGGGGATTTGTTATGGTCAGCATATAGCAGCTTCTCTCTGCTGCTCATTCCTTGCCACTTTTTCTCTGTTCAGTCATGAGTTCTCTGCAGACTGCAGTTCCTTCAGGAATATTCGCTCTGCTATGAAACTCTTTCTATTCTGACCTTGGTGTTTCCTCTGTTGTCTTTCACTTCTTTTTGTTCCCTTTTCCCCTCTTCCTTTGGTGTCTTCTCCCATTTTAAAATATGTTTCCACAGAGGTGCCACCAGCTTTGCTGATTGGTTCAACTTTGGCCTGTGTTAGATTTGTTGCTGAACAGGCTGGAACTGGCTGTGACAGGCACAGGGTAGTCCCTGATTCTTGCCACATACACCCAATGGACTGTGAAAGGCAGAGGGAGGTGAGGTGTCTGTCCTTATGTGTGCTCTGTTTATCTATAGGATGATAGACTACCTGAAAACCTCACCTGTTTATAAGGAGAGGGATACCCTGCTTTCTGAGATTCTAACTTTCTCCCTTTCTGTCAGTTTTTTTGTTTGTTTGTTATTGGCAATACATATATTTATGCAAAATCTCGGGAAATTGAGGACATAATTAAATGTTGTTGAATCAAGTTCAGGGCAAAATTTTTTCCAGCTAAGAGGAGGAGGAT